>NC_085844.1:136903121-137203121 GCF_035594765.1 Anolis carolinensis
GGAACCAGCTATGACATATTAAATGTGAAAAAATAGTAATGTTAAGAGTATCTGATTCACCTTCAGCATTTTCTGAGAAGGTAAAATAGGGAAAGTTATGACAACCTTAAACTGTGTCAGGTCATTGGTGTATCCAGCCTAATACTGTTGATAGTGAATGGTTGCAACTCTGCTTCCATACCTTTATTTGTTTATTAATTATTACCTCAAGGGTATCCAGAGTTAAATAAATAATCAAACAGGGCAATATATGAGAGGTGGAGAAGATGGAGTTAATGAGCAAAGACCATAGAGAATTAAAAAAAAATCAGGACTCATTATCTATGTGTACATAATGAGATATCTTGGAGATGGGATCCAAATCTAAACATGAAATTCATTGATGTTTCATATATAACTTATACACATAGCCTGAAGATTATTTTATTTATTAATTTAATAAATTTGTGCCCGAAACAAAGTTTCTGTACAATTAATCACCAGCAAAGCAAAGGTATGACTATTTCAGTCACGTAGGTGAGCAATTTTGTATTTTGAAGTATTTTAGATTTCAGAATTCTGGATAATGCTCAACCCCTAATTATTTGTTCTGACATGAAAAATTGGTTTCTCAACAGTTGGGAAACCCTGTTAAGAAGAACAATAGCCCAGTAAAAATTCTTTGCAATTTTCTCCTAGCATCAAGCATCCCAAGTGTTGTGAACAATCTGTATAGAAAAAAATATGTAGGATTGTTGGGTAGTTTTGTATGTGAACATTTTTCCACATTGTGAGAATAAGATGCTTGAAGCAGTTCAGCCCACCACATGAAACCCATGCCCATTTTGACTGATAAGATCTAGCACCGTGGTTCTCAACCTAGGGTCCCAGATGGTTCTGGCCTACAACTCCCAGAAATCCCAGCCAGTTTTCCAGCTGTTAGGATTTCTGGGAGTTGAAGGCCAAAAACATCTGGGGACCCCAGGTTGAGAACCACTGATCTAGCAGGATTGGAGGGTTCAGAGGATAGTAAATGCTTCATTATGTCAGAAGGAGGTGCTTGCTGCCTTAAAGGAAGTGGTCATCCTGAAAAGGATCTTGCTGGGCTCAGATGTGAGAACTCCTATCCTACTGCAGTGAGGAGGATTGGGGGAAACACGGCTGTACATGGATGCACATGTTGGGTGGGAAAGGCTGTGGTTGAAAACTAGGTTTTGAAGGTAAGGGAGAACAAGCATCACAAATTTCATCATCCAGTTTGATAGAGTTTATATGCCTTTGGGTTGTGTGGTTTTAATTAATTGATTTTGAGATTGAGATGTTTTAACTTTTTGATTTTAATGTACAGTATATGTTTTGTTTTGTTTTATTGTATGTATGTATATGAGGCATTTAATTAGGCCTTTTCATAAGCCGCTCTGAGTCCCCTTCGGGTAAGAAGGGCAGGGTATAAATACAGTAAATAAATATAAATAAGTACTCATTCTGCCCCACAATCTATTCAGAAATAAAGTTACAGAGACCTTATCTTATATGCTACCTGGCAACGCTAATGTGGGCATATGGGCAAGGAGAGAAGGGGTTAAACAAGAGAACAGTTTCATTGAAGGTGCAGTGTTGGATCAGTGGACCTGACCCCATTACTCAACTAACGATTAGCCAGCTACACTGCAGAGAAAAATGAATGCAGATTCCCATGTTGCACAAGAACAGTTTAGAGGTATGTGTGGATGGTGGGAAGTTTTGTGGAAGTTTCTTTAAAATAGAGAGAGAGAGCCAAGGGCGATGTCTTTCAGCCATGTTAAATTATTTCTGAAAATACCCCTGAGTGAGGCATCAGAGCAAATAAGATGACCCAAATGCTCTCCATTATTCTACTTTCTTCAAAGAATGTCATCTCAACACTTAATAGTTGGGTTAAGTAGGCAACTATCAACTATCTTTCTGGCTGCTAGTGCTGTGTTGTTTCTGCAACTAGTATGAACAAGGGCTGTTTTCCTGCTTCCATGACCTAAGCCAGAAAATTGCACAAGCACCTTAAGTTTTCCTTGAAGATATACAACAACAATAAATAAGAGACCAATGTTGTGTGGTGGTTTGAGTGTTGGACGAGGAGACTGTCCAACATTCTAACCAGCACAATTATAAGACCTTTCCACTCAGCCATGGAAATTCACTGGATGACCTTGGGCAAGTAAGATTCTGCTCAGGCTCAGATGAAGGCAAAGGCAAATCCCTCTGAACAAATCTTGCCAAGAAAAACTCCATGATAGGGTTGCCATAAGTTGGGAACAACTTGAAGGCATATAGCAACAATATTTTTCAAAGAGTTTAAATACTGTATAGTAGGCCTGCTCATTATGTGAGCTTACAGAATGTATTTTAGGAGCTTTCAGTGCCACAGGATCATACAGGAGGACCAAGCAATGCTAAGAAAAGTGTTCTCTCTAGTCTTCACTACTAGACTTGTGCACAGATTTGTTTTCTACCAGTACCTTTGGGAGCAGGTAACGGTAAGGGCCCTCTTGGAACAAAAACCTGCCCGCAACAAAAGCAAGTAGGAGCTGATCTTCGCTCCTCCTCTCCATTCAGCATCACAGTTGAATCTTTTTGGTTTTCTTTGATTTCCCTTATTCTTTTTATTAGTTGGAGTGGCTGGGAGTTGGGGACCTGAGGGTGAGGTGCATTTGGGGACATTCACTCTTTTAGCTTCTTTTTCTCCTTCTCTTCCTCTCCTTCAGAAAATACTTCTAAAAGATAATAATAATTATTAATAATAGTAATCCCAGTAAACAAAAAGAGAAGCCTACTTCTTCTCTAGAGTAGAAAATAGAAACAGCTTTAAGGCATCAAACCCCAAGCAGAAAGGCGATTGCAGACAAGAGAGGGGATTTTTAAGGTAGTCCAGGGTGGATAGCTCCACTGACCTACAGGCCATCGCTCTTCCTTCCCTGGGCTTCCTTAAAATGCCTTGGAAAGCTGTGTGGTATGGTGTTGGTGGTGGGAGAGAAAGTGCACGTGCCTGCCTCTCCTTTAGAGTAGAGCAGCTTTAAGAAGCATTAAACCCGGTCTCCTCTACAAAGGGAAAAAATCCAGAAAGAGTGGTAACGCTGATGCTTTTTAAAATCCAGGCCTTAATGAAGGATATGGAAGGGGGCCTGTGGGAAGTCTCCCCCTCCTAATAGGCTTGATATTCTCTGTTGCTGACACCCAGGCTCTCTTAAAGGGAAGAAAGAAAAGACTCCTAGGACAAAGGGGAGCCTTTTAAGTTCTCCATTGCTGCCAATGGGCCAAAAAGAACAGTTTTTTGGATGCTAATGAAAACGCCCATTCAGCAGTGTACCCATTTTCGGGAGGTGCTGGAAAATGGATATGGGGGGCTTTCGGTATCTGGCAAGCTGAAATGGATAGCGATTCACCCAAAATACACAAGTATAATTATAAGGTCAACCTCCACCGGCAGGTCTGCAGGGAGTTGAGAGAACACTTCTTTAGGCATTGCTAGGTCTTCCTGCATGGTTTTGTGTTGTGTTTTGAACAGAAGACCAAGGCATAATTAATTTCAGATAAGAAAATTAGAGTTCCAGATTATACTCAAAACCAACTTCCTGTGAGTAATATGTTTTTTGGGGGTATTAATTAATCCCCCAAAAACATATTAATCCTCAAAAATATAATAAACATATTAATCTCAAAAACAGAATATTGTAATGGATCCGCTACATAATACACAGGCATGCATATATCTCGTTGGAGGTGGTCTCAAAAGTCTAATAAACAGTAATATTAGAACACAAGAATCTGCTAGAAGTAGAAAAGAGATACACCATGAAAAGCATTATAATTAGCCAATTTTGTAAACAAAATGTTAATTAGAATCATAGAATAATAGTTGGAAAAGAGCTCATGGGCCATCTAGTCCAACCTCCTGCCAAGAAGCAGGAAATCGCATTTCTCCTCTCAAGGAGAGCACTTGGGAGATATTTTCCCCTAGGTACCAAATACTATGCACCTAAACTTGTGGGCAATGAAACATCACTTGATGTTTCACCTCAGACAGCAAAAAATCTAGGGTTGATCGTAGATCCAGTTTGTAGTTATGGATTTCTTAATTTTAATATACCAAAATGAGTTTGAGGAATCAAGTGTAGGGAATCACATTTCATTTTTCTCAAAGTATAATATTTTGTGGAATAAACTACATGCAATGTTAGATACAATGAATGCAGTTTACAACCCTATCATTTGTACTCTAAATTAAGCATATGTTGACTCACTCTTTACAAGAATCAGTGTGCATGGGTTGGGAAAGTTCTAAACCCATGCACAAAAACTGCATTTAACCCCATTTAACCACCTCCTGTTACCAGCACAAAACAACCCTACATTGATGCCAATACATTTTCCTCCTTTTAAATCCCATTGTATGTGAAAGGAGCCAACCTTTCAATGAAAATTAAATGCAGGGAAGGTTTACATTTCTCCTAGTGACAAATACTGTTTTCCAACCTATGTTTATGTTTGAGAAAAAACATGGTGTGCATTAAATTCTATATGATTGCAAGAATTCCATATTACTTTTTACTTAGCATAACCGCATGTATACTTAGCTTAGTAACAGAGTTGATAAGAAAACCTGGTAATGAATTGTCAAGGTGTATTGCGACACCAGCAAGAGTGACTGATGTGGATTGTGCACCAATGTGCATCAGTGTACAATGCACATTAGGATCAATGCACACCAGTGTGCAATGTACAGAGGGACTTATAGGAATCAGTGCAAAATGCATATTGGTCACTTTGTTGATTCTACTACATAGTAATGTAACAACGGCCCTCTATTGGACACGGAAGCAATAGAACTGTCTAGTTCAAATTCCCATAGATATGTTCA
Organism: Anolis carolinensis; assembly: GCF_035594765.1. Lineage (NCBI taxonomy): Eukaryota > Metazoa > Chordata > Lepidosauria > Squamata > Anolidae > Anolis > Anolis carolinensis. The sequence goes on from NC_085844.1 coordinate 136,907,995, forward strand.
CTTACGAAGTCATTAGTCCCCAACAGAATTCCAGGTTATGTAACTAACACTCCAGGAAATCCTAGATCAGTGGTTCTCAACCTATGGGTCTCCAGGTGTTTTGGCCTACAACTCCCAGAAATCCCAGCCAGTTTACCACCTGTTAAGATTTCTGGGAGTTGAAGACCAAAACATCTGAGGACCCACAGGTTGAGAACCACTGCCCTAGATCAGGGGTCCCCAAACTAAGGCCCGGGGGCCGGATGCGGCCCTCCAAGGTCATTTACCTGGCCCCCGCCCTCAGTTTTATAATATAATATTTGTATATCATTTTAAATAATATAATATATTGTATATACATATAATATTGATAATATTATGTTATTCGATATAATACTAATAATATCATATAATAATATTATATGTTATATATTACATATAATATTACAGTATAGTGGTATAGTTCAATATAGTAATATATAATGCTAATATTGTGCTATGCTAATAATATATTGTATTCACATACAGCTGCTCTGAGTCCCCTTCAGGGTGAGAAGGGCAGGATATAAATGTAATAAACGAATAAATAAGTAGTTTTAGACCTAGGCTCGCCCAAAGTCTGAAATGACTTGAAGGCACACAACAACAACAATCCTAATTAACTTGACTATCTCATTGGCCAGAAGCAGGCTCACATTTCCCATTGAAATCCTGAAAGGTTTATGTTGGTTACAATTGTTTTCATTTTTAAATACTGTATTGTTCTTTCATTGTTGTTGTTTTGCACTACAAATAAGACATGTGTAGTGTGCATAGGAATATGTTCATTTTCAAATGATAATTCGGCCCCTCCACAGTCTGAAGGGTTGTGGACCGGCCCTCTGCTTTAAAAGTTTGAGGACCCCTGCCCTAGATTAATAGTTAACATGCCCTCCCCATGTTTCATACAAACAAAGAAACACCAGATGCCACAAATTTATATAAAGGTATCCATAACTTCACTTACCACCTGAGAAAGAGTTAAAAGTGCAAAAATAAGAGGATCCAGGAGCAGGAGAGAAAGAGAAAGGAGGAGAGAGGAAAGAAGACATTAATGTAACATGTTCCATTCAAGCTCAGGAAAATCTTCCACAAGCTTAGTCCTAGGGAGTTTATTCACTTCACTTATGGAAGAATTGGGGAGTCCGGATGTTGAGTTTTGGATCCTCCAGAACAGACATAAAGAATGCTAAGTCAACATTCTATGTGTACCATAGAACTAATCCAAAGAGTTAATAAGCAAAAAAACGTGTTTTGATAATACATCATTGCAGATTAGATATTGAGGACCCACATGACTGGAGGTCCTACAACAGAAGATGTGAAATCAGTTTTGCTCACTTCCTTTTAATGGGGTGCCATGTAATACCATCATCCAATCATTTTCATCACCCACTTGCCCATAGTTCTTTCTTTTTTCTTCAGACTGCAGAACATCAAACATGTAGCAATTCCTCCATCTCTTTATGTAAATAGTGATAATTCAGGAGCATGAATTTAATACAGCACAGGTCATACTTATTATGATCCATCCAGCAACTGTGTTTGATTATTTTTAACCTATCATTTAATTACTGCTAAAAGCTTTTCTGGAGATACACGTTTTAATAAAAAATGACTGTAATACCATAATGCTATAATATTGATTTTAAGAAAACATTAAGCCAATTCAGTCTTGTTGTTAAAATCATGGTGGCTTGATTTATTTTTTTAAGACAATGAACATCACTGATTGTGTTAAGAGTCTTATAGCACTAAGCTTCAGTCATACAAAATTAATCATTCCAGCACTAAGATATTATCGCACTATATCTTCCTTTCATTTAAAAAATAGGTTGGAAATGGTTTAGCATTAATTAAAATACTTCATTATAAAATAAAATTTTAAAATAAACAGGGCACAAAATGAAACCCACCGCAAAGAACTAAATCAAGCCTTGAACCACCATCCAAGGGATTTAGGAAATGGCATTATCAATGGGGAGGGGTTGATTGTGAATGTAAATTTTTAATTGACAGTGCTTCTGCTGGTGGTAGGACCCAAAAGAGGTGTTATGGAAAGTGAATGTCTTTCAGCCTCCTGGACTCAGATTTCCTCCCTATTTTTAAGAGAAGCCCTGATCAGGATCTTTAGCAATCCCAACTCAAAGCCTGTGGGATTTATTGCCTGCTCCCACTGGCTATAAAACATATAATGCTAAGCAGCCTGATGCTTGTTTTTTTTTAAAAATTAAAAATAATGGGTGATCACTTCCTTAAGCTATCCACAGAGATTAAAATGGTCAGACCAAAACATAACAGGAATTACACATCCATAAAGAGTGCAGTGCTCTCAATGATATGCAAAGACAATTGTTAGTCTACTAGTAACATATATAGCGGAGCAACAGTTGCAGTTTTGGATGGATAACCTATGTGAGGGCCAGGGACCAATTTTTGCACCTTTGCATGCTGTCTCAGCATGTTATGGCTCACCCACAGTCTCAAAATATCAAGATATTGTGCTATGTGTTGTTGCAATGTCTGTGTGCAGAATAATTTCTACATATTAAAGACCTCATCATATGTACTGTTGGAACTGCCTTATCCAAGTCCCTTTTCATGTGTTCTTTCATATATTTATTTGAGATAGTCAAGCTTAGTCCTTCTCACCTTTCTGGTATTTTTTGTGGAGGAATATATTGAAAGGATTCTACTGTTTGGAATGAAGTGATTTTAGAGATGAAAAATAGTGACATGTATTGTGGTAAGATTCTTGCTTTGGGGCCATGATTCTGGTGTGAGAAGAGATTCTTCCAGGAAGCCCTGCCACACCGGGGAGATCAAAGCCTGCAATTGAAAAACACTTTTTGCAGTAGTGTTGCTCCTTTTGTAGTATTTTTGAGTGCTGAACTTGAAAAACACAACAATAATGGTGAGCCACACACAATTCTTTCACAATTTCAATAGAAATTCCATTCAGTTACATCTTACAATACTGAAGGCAAAGCAAGCCGTCAAAAACTGTATATGAAGGGGCATATTTGAGGCAATTTGTGGACTTCAAATGTCAAATTCTGTAAATCTAAAAAAAGCATTTATTACCCTCCAATTTTGCAGGTCAGTGTTATGGGAGTTTTTGCCCAAAATTAAATATTCCAAACTCTGCCTACAATACCCTATTTTAGCTCTTTTCTCTTCCAGATCATGGAATCTGATTTCATAAAACAGAGTGAATATGTGTGATCAACACAATAAAAAGTGAAGTTGGTGGGATGAGGATGAAGGGTAATTGCTCTAGGATACACATGTCAAAAGGAAGGCCCGTGGGTCAGATCTGTCCCACTATGTCATTTTATATGGCCCATGAGACTTTCAATGTCAGAGCAACATAGTCACATTTACACAGTCTTACAAATTACACATGGCTCTTTGAAGGCAGCCTTAAAGCTGATATGACCCTTGGTTAAAATGAGTTTTATAGCCTTGTTCTAGGGTTATGTGTAAACTCTTTTACTGCATAAGGAGCATGTCTGTGACCTGGGATTTGATTTATTCAAATATCAAAACTGTCCAGGAGGAATCCTAAGAGTCTCAGAAACCTGATCAGGAGCATTTCAACCTTAATTATGTGGGGGGGGGGGGGGGGAGACAGTATTCTTGAGGGCAAGAGTTCGTCAAATGCTAGAGATCATAGTCTGACTATTATAGAAAGAACTAAGCAAATAATACAACAATCCACCACTATGAGGAGAAAAACATAAATAAGCAGCTAGGGGAATGACTCAGAGTTTTAGATGTCTCTACACTAATGCACTGAGCATGGGAAATAAAGAACATGAACTTGAATCCTTAACACAACAAAGCAAATACGATGTAATAGCCATCACTGAATGCAGTAATAGAGGAATATAACCTATTTCAGAGAAACAGATCAAACAGAAAAGGACAAGGAATAACATTATGTATTTACACCTGTAAATAGATCAATTACTTAAATCCTGGAAGTCAGGTTGAGAGCATCTGGGGAAAAATTAAGGGTGAGAAAAACAACAGGGATGTCTCTATGGGGATTTACCGTATTTCGAGCCAAACTGAAGATGTAGATTATGCCTTGTGGAACAGATGGCAACATATATTGAGAAAGCAGTAATGTAGTAGTAATGGGATTTTTCAATTATCCTGATATTGTTGGAAGCCAAACTATGTCAAGAATGTCAAGTCCAACCACTTGGCTTGCAGACAGTTTCATTGCTCAGAAGGTGGAAGAGGCAGCAAGGGGATCAATTATTTTAGATCTGATCCTACAGTGATTTCCAGGTTATGGCATGGAACTGACAAGATACTTAGAAGAGAGGGACTGCCATATGTCATTGCATAAATAGCTGCCACCATGTAATAATCGCACTCCCATTTTGGGAGGTTGCAAAATTGGTATTTTTGCTTTCCTCGCATATTAGTTGCACTGTTGATTCAACAAAGGTGCTTCACTCAGTTGCCCACCACCCTACCCCCCTTTTCAGGCATGGCGCTTCACTCACTCGCCAACTCACTAACTCTTTCAGTCACAGTGCCTTATTCAACTGCATGAAGCACTATGCCTGAAAGATGAGCGGGCACATAGACGAGTGAAGTGGTGCTTCATTCACTCCCTCCCTCACTTGCCTGAATGCTGAGCAGGCAAATAAGCAAATGAATAAAGCACCACATCACTTGCTCATACGCCCACTCACCTTTCAGATATGGTGCTTTATGTGGCTGAAGGAAGAGCTGTGCCTGAAAGGTGAGCGGGAGAGTGGAAGGACTCTATCCCACGGACAGGAGGAAAGTGGGGTGGGGGAAGCATCCGTAACAGCGAAGACCCGACTTACTCCAGCAGTGTTCGTCTTTGGGGATGGCAACCTATCCCACGATTTTTCCCTGTCTTTTTCCTGCTTTCCTTCACTTCCCCCTGCTTTCTTCAATCAGGAGTCAGGGAACACCCAACTGAAAATGGACTTATCTCTCCATCATCACATTCTGGCAAGATGGATTTCTACACATAGCAACCGGAAGTGGCTGTGTGTTATGGCATAGCCTCCATTTTGCTAGTGAACGAAGATGGTCAGTAAACAGGGAAATTTGAGTGGGAGAAGGTCCCATGAGTGAAGCAGCACTTCATTCAACCATGCACCCAATTTTTTTCATTGTGAAATAGTTGCACCCGACTTTTTTCTGTCAAAAATGTGTGACTACTGTGTGATTAAATGTGGCATGTTCTTCTCGCATAATCAGACTCAAACTCTAGACTTTAAGAAAACATCAGGAAATATTACGTATGAGACTGTAGTCAGGAATACTAAAAGGGAGGGAAGTTCATGATGGACTGGAGCCTCTTAGGCCGTTTCTATACATAAATTAAATCCCCTTTGGAGCGGGTTTAAGAAACCCGCTCCAAAGGGGGTTTAAATCCACACAGGCAGTGGGAAAAACGGGCTTCCCCCTTTGGCTGTCCACATGCCATCCCGGTATGATATGTGGCCATCCAACCCCCCCCCCCCCCAAATCCTTAAAAATAAAAATAAAACTCACTGGGAGCCATTTCGCTCTTCTTCCTACATGAGGTAACATACCAATGATGACCAAAAACATGGGGGGGGGGGCAGGAGTGATTTGCCCCTCCTTCATTTCGGGCGTCATTGGTATGTTCTATCAGGTAGGAAGAGATGCCAAATGGCTCCCGGTGAGGTTCCTTTTTATTTTTTTAGGTTTTTGTGGGGGGTTTGGGGGAGGGGGTAGGTGTCCTTGCAGTTTCCCGGCCTAAACTAGCTTGGAAAACTGTGGGACTGCTGTCTGGACTCCAAAGTAGGAAGGACATAAATAGTCAGATAACCAGATAATAAGAACAACTACCTTCATGAACCTTTTATATCAACTGAATTGGACATGGCCCTCAATAAATGTAAAAATAGCAATGCAGCTGGCCTGGACAATCTACGGATGGAACAAATTAAGAACTTTGGCCCAAAAGCAAGGTGCTGGCTGCTGAAGATGATGAACAACTGCATTGCATCCTGTCAGATTCCCAAAATCTGGCGGAAAGCAAGAGTCATAGCCATCTTGAAACCAGGTAAAGACCGTAATGACCCAAAAAGCTATAGACCAATCTCCTTGTTGTGCCATCTTTACAAAGTTCTGGAGAGACTTATTTTGAATAAAATTATGGAAAAAAATAGACCCATGTTTGATTCCAGACCAAGCTGGCTTCAAAAGCTACACATCACAAGTGTTGAATTTGACTCAGCACATAGAAGATGGGTTTGAAAGGCAGCAGATTACAGGAGCTGTCTTCACAGACCTGTCAGCAGCTTATGACCCTGTAAACCATCACCTTCTCCTGAGAAAAACTTATAATATCACAAAGGACTACCACCTCGCCTGCTTCATGGGAAATCTGCTACAAAACAGGAGCTTTTTTGTTGAATTCCAGGGTCAGAGAAGCAGATGGCAAAAACAGAAGAACAACCTCCCTCGGGGAGCGTGCTTGCTCCCTCCCATCAATATTTAACATTTACACAAATGACCAGCCACTGCCAAAAGCGATAGAGAGTTTCATCTATACTGAAGAGCGTGCCAACACCACCCAAGCAGGGAGCTTTGAAATGGTTGAACAGAAGTTCTCCGAAGCTTTAGGTGCTCTTACTGCCTATTATAGGGGAAACCAACTGATCCCTAATCCATCTAAAACACAGACATGTGCTTTCCACCTTAAGAACAGACAAGCATCTCGAGCTTTCCAGGGAAGGAATCCTACTGGAGCATTACAGCACACCAAAATACTTGGGAGTTACTCTGGAACGTGCTCTGACTTACAAGAAGCACTGCTTGACTATCAAGCAAAAAGTGGACATTAGAAATAACATTGTACGAAAGCTGACTGGCAGGGCCGGCCCAACACGGAGGCCACGTGAGGCTGCCGCCTCGGGCGCAGGCCCGGGGGGGGGCGCCGTGAGGCGCCCTGGCCCCGCCTCCCATGCTGCGTGAGAGGCGGGGTCAGGGTGAGCTGCACGGGAGGCTCCCGCGCAGCTCAGCCTCGCCGGCCTGGCCTTTTCCAGGGGGCCAGACTGCAGCAAAGGCCCTTGCAGGCTGCAATCGCGGCCTGCAAGGACCTTTGCTGCAGTCTGGCCCCCTGGAAAAGGCCAGACTGGCAAGCTGAGCTGCGCGGGGGGGCGGGGCCAACCCTGGCCCCGCCCCCATGCCCTGGCCCCGCCTCTCACGCTGCGTGAGAGGCGGGGCCAGGGCGACCTGCGTGGGAGGCGGGGCCAACCCTGGCCCCGCCTCCCACGCAGCTCACCCTGGCCTCGCCTCTCATGCTGCGTGAGAGGCGGGGCCAGGGTGCGGGAGGGGGGGCCCGCCGGCGGGGCGCAGGAGGCGGGGGGGGCGCAATTTCCCCTCCCCGCTTTATATAAAAAAATATGTCCGGCCGGCCCTGCTGACTGGCACAACCTGGGGATTACAACCAGACACAGTGAAAACATCTGCCCTTGCGCTTTGCTACTCTGCTGCTGAATACACATGCCCAGTGTTGAATACACATGCCAATACACATCTCACCATGTTAAAACAGTGAATGTGGCTCTTAATGAGACATGCCACATTATCACAGGATGTCTACGTCCTACACCACTAGAGAAATTATACTGCCTAGCCAGCATTGCACCACCTGACATCCGCCGGGAAGTAGCAGCCAACAATGAATGGACCAAGGCATTGACATCTCCAGTCCATCCCCTGTTCGGATATCAACCAGCATGCCAACGCCTTAAATCAAGAAATAGCTTTCAAAGATCTACAGAGATACTCGCAGGAACACTTCAGCAAGCGAGAGTCCAAAAGTGCCAGGCTAAAACCTAAATCAGTGGCTGACGCCAGATGAGAGACTTCCCCTTGGGCACACAGAAGACTGGGCAACTTAGAAGGTGCTGAACAGACTGCGCTCTGGCAGCACGAGATGCAGAGCCAACCTTAAGAAATGGGGCAACAAAGTGGAGTCTGCAACATGTGACTGTGGAGAGGAGCAAACCACAAACCATCTACTGCAGTGCATTCTGGGCCCTGCTACATGCGCAATGGAGGACTTTCTAACAGCAACACCAGAGGCACTCCAAGGGGCAAGCTACTGGGCAAAAGACATTTAGTATTAATGCCAAGATTTTTTTTTTTCTTTAAAAAATCTCTATGTTTGCAAATCCATTATAACTTGTACCCTTGGTTTGCTTCTGAAATGAGAAATAAAAATAAATAAATCTCGCGCCTTCCTGGAAGGCACAGAATAAACCCACTAACAAATTAATTCACCACAAACCAGGGTTTTCCTGCTTTTTGGCTAATTAATGTGTGTTTTCCAAAGACGTCATTTGGACAGCCTTCTTTTTGTGGTGGGAAGTCCCTCAGTAAAGGGGCTGTCAGGATGCGCCCTCAAATTCAAGATATTGGAGGCACAATTTCAAAGAGTTCTAATGAGGAGTAAAATGGGATGCATATAAAGAAACCAGAATGGGTGACTAAAGAACTGTCAGCTGAACTAAGATTTAAAGGGAAGATGTACATGAAATGGAAAAGGGGGAGAGGAATAACCAAAGATGAATTCAAGCAAATATCCAGCGTGTGTAGTGAGAAAATCAGAAAAGCGAAAGCACAAAAGAGGCTCTGATATTCTAGAGATCAAAAACAATAAACAGGGATGGCTTTTTGGACAGATCCATGGCAAAAGGAAGAATAAGGAAATGGTAGGATCTCTATGTGGACAGAATGGTAAAGTGCTAACGGGACAGCAAAAAGGCAGAAATACTCAACAATTTATTTGGCTCAGTCTTCTCCCAAAAGGAAAATTATGCCCAACCTGGGGAAATTTAACAAATTATTCAATTGGGGAAACAGCACAAAATAGGCTAAATGAATTTAAATCTCCTGGGCCAATTTAGCCTGGAGAAAAGAAGGTTAAGATGTGGCATAACAGCCATATTTACATACAGTAGAGTCTCACTTATCCAAGCTAAACGGGCAGCAGAAGCTTGGTTAATAAGGAGGGATTAAGGAGAAGCCTATTAAACACCAAATTAGGTTATGATTTTACAATTTAAGCACCAAAACATCATGTTATACAACAAATTTGACAGAAAAAGTAGTTCAATACGCAGTAATGTTATGTTGTAATTACTGTATTTACGAATTTAGCACCAAAATATCACGATATATTGAAAACATTGACGACAAAAATGGCTTGGATTATCCACAGGCATGGATAAGCGAGGCTTGGATAAGTGAGACTCTACTGTATTTGAAAGGACATGATATAGTAAATGGAGCAACCTTGTTTTCTACTGCCCCAGAGATTAGGACACAGAGCAATAGATTCAAATTGCAGGAAAAGAGATTCCACCTTAAAATGTGACCCCAAAGAGAAGAGTCTCATTCTTTTGAGGTTTTTCAACAGAAACTGGCTGGCGCTCTGTGGAAGTGTTTTGATTGTGTATTGCTGTTTGGCAGGAGATTGAACTGGATGGCCCTTGTAGGCTCTTTCAACTGTATGATTCACTGATTCTATGAATGGGGTTCACACAAAAACCTATTCCTGGTTGAGTCCTACTGGGCTTTTCTTTTCTTTTCAAGAGTGGAGTAATATTGTTTGCTTCTGTTAATCAACCAGAGATCTGCCAGATGGATCTATCCACAGAAGTTGGATAGAAACCTTTCTTGGGTCTAGAACAGCCTAGCTAAGGGGAAAATGTCCCACAAACCACCTAGAGTGCATTGTGTAGGTATAGAAAATGTGCCCTGGGGACCCCTGGGACTATAAAATCAGCCCTGGGGTCCTCAAACTGCCCACAGGCTACACTTTCCCCAGCTGTGACATTCATAGGGTGAGTTATTTTCAGCAGAGAGTCTGTCTACGTCTATGATATGGGAGGAGTACGTCTCTAACTTACAGTTTCATGCCTAGTCTGGAGTAACAATAGATCCTCACCAAAAAAGAAAAAAAAAATAGAATGTTGTGGTAGATAACAATCCATACCACAAAATGACATCAGGTGGCAAAATAGTCACTAATTAAATGTCTTGGGGGAGGTGGGAATGGAAAACAGCATTTTTATTGGGTAGATTTATTGAGGTTAGGGTGAAGCACAAAGGAATATCAGCAAGCAACCTCTTCTGCAATAGAATGCCCTGTGATGGGAGCTTGGATAGATGTAGATTTTGGTCAGCTCATATTTTAGTGTCAATGTAACCAATATGTACTTTCAGACATAATCATGCATGTAGACCTTTCAACTTATATTTTTCTGAAATTTTGCAAGTTCATAAAAATTCATGTATTTGAAAGAGTGGATACAAAGATGTATGTTACTTGGAAAATATGCACAAAATTCTCCATTCAGTAGAAGGAAAATCACATAAAATGCATCTATTTGAAGAAGTATACCAAAAGTATACAAAATGATATATTTATTTTTAAAATACACATGAATTTTCATAATGACCAAAAAAAATGCAGTCTACTGCGAAGTTAGGGTGGAACACATTTCAGAAGGAAAATGAAACTGAGCTTAAGAGATCTGCCCATCGCTAAATTGAAATAATATTGATCAATAAGACTAGCTAATAGTCCAGATCTGGACTGGCAAAACCTTTTTTCAGGTCTTATTAGGAAATAAAAATTCTGGAAAAGGGTTATGTACTATTTCATTTTGAAAACTCCTTGTAACCTAGTTTATCCTACCAAGAAAAAAAATGAAGGAGGATGTTTCCACTGCTGTTACAGTATATGCAATAAATACATATAACAGCATTATATGCACAAAAGATTAAAAAAACACCAGACTGAGCTAAACTGAAGGCCTCCAATGCTTTCGTTCCTTTGCCATAATTGTCCATATTTTCATGATACACATTTTGATCTCCATCTAACTTTTCTAAGGAGCATCAGAGTGATCTAAATGGCAAAGGTATATATCTCCTACTAGCCATACTTACGTGACCATGCAGATCAGTGTTGAGCAGCATTAGGGCACAGGTGAGTGTATGAATTCCATCTGGAAGACACAAGGAATTTTACAGTCTTTTAAATTATACATTCAAATAAGCACAGTCAAAGTAGTGAGGTTCCTCTCTTTTCTCAGATTACTGAATAGGTTAATATTCAAAGAATTGAGAATACAAACTGAGCAGAATGCAGGTAAACTTCTAGTCTATATACAGGTGTTTCGCCCCTCGTGTAGTAATCTCCCTCCCCATTATTAGTCATTTCAATAAATATTTGAGTTGTACTTGGTTTTTAAACATGTGGTATTCTTCTAAATAGCTAGGAAAGAAGACAGTATTTTGCTTGTAGGCACCTTCTGTTTCAACAACTGAATAGTTTAGGTTCTGTATAAAGATAGAGAACCACAGGAACAATAAAGTGTCAGCACCTAAAGACTAGATTGAGTCCATTCCTTCGACCCTACTCACACCCCTTCGGTGTATTATCTTAGATCTCTGTCTCACGTGTTTCAACAGGATTGACAGTCCCACCCTTGAGGATGCAATTCTGCGATCGGATGGTATCCTACAGTGATTCATCAAATTAATTGGTAGAATTGTTGACATTAATTTTTAGATAACATTTTACAGACAACCCCACTTGAGAAGCTAGATTTATGGCAAGGTATGAAACATAAAATCAGATTGTGAAAAGAAACTGGTATTACCTTCAGATGTACTCTCTTCTGGATTGCATTGACAGTATCTATGTGAGAAGTGGATGAGGACTCGCTCCCGTTCCTGGGTCTCTCCCATTAGGGGAAAAGCTTTTAGAAAAGTTCTGAACATAGAAAATGATAAATAAGCAAGCAAGCAAGAAATTTCCTGCCAAATATTCTGGACAAAATGATAATAATCATAAATATGGAACTACCACATCTGGGGAACTGCTCTTTTAATGTCTTAGTTATAAAATGAAATATATTATATATTAAGAATTGCATTTGTGAATTGCAGTGACTATATATTGGTGAGTATTCAGCACTATGGTTATAGTTGTATAAAACTTAGAAGAGCCACAGATTCAAACATTACCAGGATGATTAGCCCTAAAACTGTCCACTAAATTACTCAATATTTCAGGGGATAATTTTTAAATTATCGTATTGGACAGGATGGCGTGATCCACATTGTACTATGTTGTCCTCCAGCTTTTATAGCTGTCCAAAACACTGTGGGGTTTGGTTTCATGAAGTCCATGGACTGTGATTAGATTACATTTCATACCTCACTAGTTACAACTAGCACAACTCTTACCCCCACATTTCCAAATCATGGACCTACTTATGATGTGTAGTTTGCCCCATTCTGTCTGAGATTGAGAACAAAGATAGGAAAGCTTCGATAAAACCATATAGAATCCTATTTTATTAAAATATAATGAAGCCCCTATCCTTTGACAATCTAAGACGCTAAAAGAGATTATCAGAAGTTCAGCATGCAGTTTGGATGCAGAAATTACAGGCAGGTTCTGTTCCTGGCATCACCAATTGATCAGATAGCAGCAGGCAATAGGAAAGAACTTTGCCCAAAGCTTTCAAGAGCTACTGAAGTTACTGTCAGAATAAATAACAAGCTATATGGTATGGATAAATAATCTGACCTAGTATAAAACCTGCTTCTTATGCTTCCATAACATTAAAGTCAGGTCAAATAGAAAGATTCTGGAAAATGTTTCAATTTATTTTGTCAAGTGAGAGACTATCTCTCACCATGTCTTTGGTGTCCTGGCCAGTTACAAAGATAAATTAATAAAATCCTTGTTGATGGGTCCTGGATATTACAAAGGGGCTAGAGGTTGTGTTTGGAAGACAACATATAGCCAGTACCGATAGACCACTGGTCAGATGCAATGTTTTGCCATTGGTTGGAAGTGCATTGTGTCTAGCTCAGTGATGTTGTACCATTGGTCCTCCAGATATTTGTGTTTCCAGCTCCCCAAAGCCCAGGTCTGCTTGTCTAATTCTCAGGAATTCTGGGAGCTGAAGTCTAAAACACCTGGAGGACCAAAGATAGGACATCATTGGTCTACTTGAAGTTTCCCAACAATTTCATTGACAGCCTATTGTGGGTGTTTTATATTTACAGGCTGTGTATTTCCCTCACTGTTATAAATCAAGCATGAAAGAAGAACACATATTGTATATACTCATCTATAAGTCTAGGAATTTTAGTCAAAACATCAGCTCCACAGGTCATGGTAAATACTGTACCTTAACTTTGATCAAAAAAGGTACAGTATAGTCTCACTTATCCAAGCTAAACGGGCCGGCAGAAGCTTGGATAAGCAAATATCTTGGATAATAAGGAGGGATTAAGGAAAAGCCTATTAAACACCAAATTAGGTTATGATTTTACAAATTAAGCACCAAAACATCATGTTATACAACAAATTTGACAGAAAAAGTAGTTCAATGTGCAGTAATGTTATGTTGTTATTACTGTATTTACAAATTTAGCACCAAAATATCACGATATATTGAAAACATTGACTACAAAAATGCGTTGGATAATCCAAAACATTGGATAAGCGAAGCTTGGATAAGTGAGACTCTACTGTACCACCCTTTTCTCTGAGTAGAATGGCAAAGGACAAGAGCTCAGTCCATCCCAGGAGAATTTAAGAGAAGCACCATGTCATGTATCATGTTCTGCAGTTGATGGTGGCTGGTGGTATCAGGACTAGCAGTTGGTGATGGAAGGAGTTAATGTAAGTCTTAGTTCTAAGGGGCTGAGTAATCTGTAAGAGTTTACAGGTGAAAGCAATTGAGGGTGGAGGCATGCAAGAGGTAGGTTGCAGCTGGGTTTTACTGGATTTAAGGAGCTAGCGTGAAGACTGATCTTCGGGAGAAAAGTATTTGTCCGTGAATGTTCTTGGTATTTTCTCCAGGTTTGTGGTTTTTTGGTATCCTGACCTGTCTCCTAAATTCTTGGAACCTTGAATCCCTGGACTGGCTATTGACTACAGTATAGACTCTTGATCCTTGGATTCATTGAACTCTCAGCGTTTGACTATTGGTCTGGACCTTTTTGAGTGTGGTGTATTATCGAACCTGCATGTGTGTTTGCTATCAGTTATGTTTTATATTCTGTGGCTGAGTGCTATCTTTGTTTTTTACATTTGGACTATGAAAACAGCCAGACAGTAAGTATTCCTTTAATTAAATTGTTTGACACAAGTTGAGTGTTTGTTTTAGTTCACCTCTGCCTGTGTACTGGTAGAGCCCTGGCTTCATGACAGAATACTTTTCTCCCAAAGATCAGTCTCCAGGCTAACTCCTTAAATCCAGTAAAACCCAGCTGCAACCTACCTCTTGCATGCCTCCACCCTCAATTGCTTTTACCTGTAAATTCTTACTTACAGATTACTCAGCTCATGAGAACTAAGACTTACATTAACCCCTTCCATCACCTACTGCTAGGCCTGACACCACCAACCAGAGAATATGATACATGACACACTGCTCTCCTCTATTCTGTCCACTCTGGGGCTATTTCTGGCATTTTCTAATTCCTGGGTGGAAAAATGTTGGTGGTCAGAGGTGGCTGAAGTGCTACCAGTACTTTCCCCTTCCTATGAAATGGCTGTTAACTTAACCACGGGTCATATTAAAGTCTATAATTGTAGCTGCAAAACCAGTCCTTGACTTGTACATGAGGTTGCCTTTTGCATGAGTAGCACATATGGTAATAATGTGGCCACTGATTATCCCAGCTGTAGGAATGCTGTCATCTCTTATTTCAGCAAAGGTATGACTACATTACACAATGTCTAAAAATAACAGTTTTGACCATGCACAGAATAAAGTGCATAGTACATAATGACATAAGAGGAAGGTGTGCAGAGCAGAGGGAAACAAACAAGAATTGGAACAGAAAATGAAAGGTGCTCAGGCCAAGCAGGTGGGGTGTTTTAAATGTAAGCTCTACAACTCTAAAGTACAGGGCCTAGTTGAGTGTTATACATAACACACAATGAAAAAGGTGTCTTGTTTAGAAAGAGAAAAGTCACTACACGAAGAGGCTGTTTCCAGTGAAGAAACAATAGAGGAAAGGGTCCATAGAGGAGGCCACCCTACTCCCATCCACAGATGCTTTCCATGAATCTCCCACTTTTATGGGCCCTGCCTTATTGAAGAAAGTCTTTAAGGATGAAGCACTTTTTATTCAACCACTTCATCATATTCCTCCATTTTCCAAAGCAACCCAACAATTTTTCCTAGATATTAGGATGGAACTGGAGTTACATTTGTGCTATTTTTTTATTAGACCCCAATGATTTTCCAAAGAACAATAAACAGACTCCAAAGGACAACAGGGATGTACAGTCCCTAATAATAGTTATTACGGTGAGGCAATATGTGAGCCATGACTGGTATTTCTGCTAAGCCTTTCTCATTTCATCAACCTCCATATGGAACACAAGTCATCCAGTTCACAGGGGAGCAGTGCTCCGGCATCAAAATTATGACTACAGAATAACACTGAATTCATGTTCTCCCCTTGCCAGCCCTTCTAATTGCCAGCACATTTCTATAGTTGTAATACAGTAGCTGATCAAAACAGTTAATAAGCTGATTTGAAGGAGGCTTCACAGGAAGCAGTTGTAAATAAAGAGGAATGCAGGCTTAAGAGAAATGTGAACAAGGTGAAAGTGTTTGATTTTTTTTGAAAACTAGTGACATCAGAAATTAATGCACAGTGACTAGCAGAAAATAAAAGCATGGGGCCTTACCTATTACTCATGCGTTTGAGATCCCTGCCCTTGCAGCTCACCTGAGTGCTTTATCCAAGGTCAGCCCAGTGAAGTCAAAGAAACGAAGATATTCTTCAGCTACCAATTTGCTAAATTCATTACTGCAATGAAAGAGGTCATAGTAAATCTACTTGTGCATACCCTTAACAACAGAATCCCACTTGACAACCCACTGAAAGTGAGTCTGAACTCATACAGCATTTGTAAGAAACAAAACATGCTCACCCTAAATGTGAGCTAAGTATTTTAAAAATCACACTGATTTGAAGAGCAGACGTGAATCCTCCCACCAGAATTGGCCATTATTCATGTCCATATTTCAGGCATTCCAATTATCCTTAGAAGTGTAGTTTTCATATACCTTATTTGGCCTAAGCACACTTGATGCAGAATATTGTAGTAAACACAAAGTTTTTCACCTCCTTCAGAACTATATCATAAAATTTTAGCCAACATCCTAGACCAGGAGTTCTCAAACTTTTTCAGCTGTGGAGCCCTTTTTGAAAAAAAAAAGTTTCCCATTGAGCTGCTGAACTTGGTGACCAAAACATTGGTGGTTCGAATCCAGAGAGCGGGGTGAGCTCCCGCTGTTAGCCCCAGCTTCTGCCAACCTAGCAGTTTGAAAACATGCATGCTGTTCTTCAACTTAGAAATGGAAATGATCTCCACAGATCAGACACAACTAGACTTAATGTCAGGGGAAAACCTTTACCTTTATTATATGTTATATTATATATAATGTATATCTGTCAGGCATGAGTAAACATTTTGATGCATTGTGTTTTCAGATTTGACAGATGGGCTGGGCCAGTGCAGATGGATGGAGTGTGCTTCTGTGAATTAATTGGGGGAAAAAAACATGAACAAAATCCTATGCACACTGCACACATCTCATTTGTAGTGCAAAAAAAAAATGAATGAAAGAACAATACAATATTTGAAATGATGAACAATTTTTACCAACATAAACTTAATAGTATTTCAGTGGAAGATCCCAGGGGCCATCCAGTCCAGCCTCCTTCTGCCATGCAGGAAAAGCACAATCAAGCAACCTCTGAGTGGTAGGAGGGAAATACAGCTTTGGAAGCAAGGTAGGTGAGGGGAGAAGGATTGGGGCAGCAAGTGAGGTAGGGAGAAAGACTTTTGGGGGTGAAGGAGGCAAGGAAAAAAGGCTTTTGGCGGTGAGGAAGGCTGGAGCAGAGCAGGAAAGAAGAGATAAAGCTTGCGGCCTGGGGGGAGGAGGAAACTGTGGAGCCCCTCAGTATGCTTTGTGGAGCCCTAAGGACTCCACAAAACATACTTTGATAACCACTGTCCGAGATTGTATATATTTTGTTTGGACATCAGTTAATCAAGGGTTGCTATAGATGCTATGATCCTAAAGTGATCATATGAATGGCTTTGATAATGTGTTCTATCCACCTGAACATTAGGAAGAACTTGTGCGAGCTGTTCGGACTCTCTGCCCCGGACTGTGGTGGAGGCTCCTTCTTTGGAGGCTTTTAAGCAGAAGCTGGATGGCCATCTGTCAGGGGTGCTTTGAATGTGATTTTCCTGCTTCTTGGTAGGAGGTAGGACTAGATGGCCCGTGAGGTCTGTTTCAACTCTATGATTCTATCCAAGGACCATATTCTACAATTTTATCCTTTAATGTCTATGAAATTTGAAACACTTTAACAAACTTCTCTAATGTTCATATGGCTAGTTCTACTTCTATTTCTTCTTCTTAATAAGTTCTTTCAATTCTTCATTGGTTAGTATGGTCTCATAGCCCTCAATATGCTTCTCCATTCCTTCATCCTGCATGTCAGGAAATCTTTCTATACTAGATTGTCTTTGTTCTGTCATGCGCTGGGCCTGTAACTATTGTCTTTTGTATAGGACATATACTTTATGCCCAGCGGGAAGCCAGGGCGCCTAAAGAGAGGTTCTTGAGGATTTCCCTGAAAAGGATAGCCTTTTGAGTCTTTAATGAAATAACAAAGTCTTTATTGATGAACAAATAATAAATCTTCAAGGAGTCAAACAACACTTCAAGGTTTCCTTAATAAACTGTTGGCTTTTCAATCTTGTCCTCAGGGGACGGGCAATTGGCTTGGGATAACTATATTTTCTCTGTAAGAAGAAAATCCCCTTATAACCTCTCCCAGGCTGTCTATCATATGGGCCTAGCTGATGTGGGACCTACTACCAATTCCAAATGCGTCTGGGCATCGAGTAGACCTACCAACCAAGGCTTGCAGATGTTTCAGCTGGGGTTCCGTGAATCTGTGATGCTGTTCTCTCTCCGAGGTTTCTTTGGAAACCTTAGGGCTGTTTCCCTCAGGAGCTGTGAGGCTGAGAGTCTGTAAGCTCTTAGCCAGAGCTTTTGGGACCTTTTCCCCTGGAATTTCTGTTTCTGTTTTTTCGGATGTTCTATATCCCCGGATGTTATTGAGATATGAAGCTTTTCTATGGGACGTGCTGATTTACATCCTATAGCTTAGTTTCCTTAAGTGAGACTGACTTAAAAATGGCTCCTTCCCTCCCAGAGCCCTGAACAAGGGGTGGAACCAAACTTAATGATGATTGACAGGCAGCCTGTCCTATGACTGCAAACATTAGCAGTAAGAAAATAAAGTTGGAGCTTCTGGTACAGCCGTACCAGCACAGTCTTGCTCGGTCAATGATTCTCCTAACATTTCAATTATTTTGGCAGCAATTCCTTTTTTCACCAGGGAAGTTAAAAAAAGATTTAAAATGAACCAGGATGTCTTTCTCTAGACCAGTGTTTCTCAAACTCTGCTCCTGCAGGTGTTTTGGATTCAGTTCCCAAAAATCCCAGCCAGTTTACCAGGAATGTTAGGAATTGTGGGAGCTGAAGTCCAAAACAAGCATAGTTTGAGAAACTCTGCTCTATACAATGAGTATATAACTCTTTACTCATCTCTATTCTTCAACTGTGATTATTATTAATAGCTATAAAAATACCAATGGGCAGATAAGTTAAGGCCACTAAAGTTATGAAGATGCATCTGATGTCATGCCTACAACCTAGATAAAATCCAGCCAATCAGGCAACATGACAACCATATTACCTGACTGGCTGAAGATGAATTTAAATAAAGTTCTTCAAAACTTAAAATCCTGAGTCATAATTATATTTATTGGGTTGTCAGCCCAGAATTGTCCCAGGCCCTGATGTTCTGGACCAAAACCTGAGACTGCCTCTAATGATAATATTAAGTGTTATGCATCCTCACAAGAATCCTCGCAAACCACCTTCTACCTATTTTAGAAGACATTCTCACAAAATCCCAGAATGGCTTCCACCCCTCCAGAAGAACAGTGGATATTATTTTATCTGCACGACAGCTCCAAAAAAATGCAGGGAACAAAATCAACCTTTGTATATGGCATTCATTGACTTTACAAAAGCCTTCGACACCATGACTCATAATGCTCTCTGGACCATCGTCTTGAAAATCAGATGCCCTGATAAATTTATGAATATTCTGTGGCTCTTCAGGATGACATAATGTCAAAAGGCTCGTACAGTAATAGCTCCCAAAGTAACCAACTTAAAGTGGAATCAGGTGTCAAATAAGGTGGTGTTATTTTCCCAACCTTATTTGACATCTTCATAGCTATGATTATGCACCTTGTTGACAGGAAGCTTCCTACGAGTGTGAAAATCACCTATCAGTCAGATGGCAAGCTCTTTAACTTTAGCAGGCTGAAAGCCAAAAGTAAGGTCACAACAATTTCTGTTATAGAACTCCTATATGCTAATGCTAATATAGTTTGTGTTCATTCAGAGGAATACTTATAAGCCACTTTAAACCACCAACCAAACCAAAATCTTTATTACGGTCATAGACCAGCATAAGTGGCGTACAGTCTTGGCAGAGGCAGACCAACGGTTTTTCTAACTGACATAATTTATATTTTCTTCTTCTGGAGAGTGGAGGAAAGAAGCTGACAGGAATTTTTGGTCAGGAATGTAATGGCTGTCATGCTCTCCAAAGTTTGACTATTTAAAGAAGAGATAAGGCATATTTAAAAAGGACTGTTACAAATTATTGCCCTATATATATGTTTGAACTCTTGAACCTCAATAAAGATACTGTTATTACTTTCACTTCAAGCCTAAGTGATAAGCCTTATTACACAGCAGAGTTTATTTTGATTTAAAGACTGTGATAAAGCTTCTATTTACATATTTATTTTTATTTTACATAACCACACCACACCAACCAATTTCTCTGCAATGCCAGAAATAAAGTTTAATGGTGTAGTGCTAGAAAATGTTGATGCCAAAGTACAACTCCAACTGAGCTCTGTGAGTGCAGCATTTTTTTTAAAAGAAGCAAAAAGTGTTCGAGGATCAGGACATTTGTAGGGATACCAAGATGCTTGTTTATAAAGCGATTGCCCTCCCAACTCTATAGTACAACTGTGAAACCATCTGCCATCTACAAATATCACTCTTGACTTTTGGAAAGATTCCATCAGTGTTGCCTCTGAGAAATCCTGCAAGTCTCTTTGGAAGGCTGGCAGACAAACGTCAGCATTTTTGAAGAAGCAAAGACCACCAGCAATTAAGCGATGGCCCTCTACCATCAACTTTGCTGGATTCTTGTCATGGCCATCTTCCATCTGGAAATCTATGTCCTCATTGAGAAAGACTATGCAGATCCAGAATAGGTCTTTACAGTCACTTGGCAACCTACTGCAGGACTCCATCCTTGGAAGACAACCATACTCGGCCACGAGTAATTGCCACCAAATGGTACAAACCACCATTTCTCACAACTTGCCATTCAAACACACAAATATGAAACACATATTATTGGTTGGAAGGTGAAATTAAATTATGCTTTCTAACTTAGGGAAATGAGATAAGCAACATTTAATCTACCATATATCTTCTAGCCAGAAAGTATAAGCAAAGCAGAGGAGGAATCCTTGCACCATGACTCGGAGGAAAATTGGTAAGTAACTTGCGGGTCATTATAAGTTACAGCAATAACTCAATCAAGCCATGCAGATTGCAGCAAAATGCTCTGCTAGCTGAGTTGGAGATTTGCACACAAGCCTTTTTCTTGCCTGGAGGTAAACACATCAAAACTGGATAATTTTAACACATAGATGATCTATGAATACTGCAAAGCCAGGCTTTTGATATCTGTCGTATTTGAGATGGGACTTCCTCCTAGATATTGAAAGGTGGATTCTAAGGACCTCATTAGAAAGCCCAGGTGAAGGGTCTGCTTTGCCGGGCTTCTGTGAGGAAATCACATGGGGAAAGTGTCGCCCTTGTAGGGAGGCCTCATACTGGTTCCATTGGAGCCAGTCCAATACGAGAAGCCTCCCATGTTGGGGTGGAAGCGTCTGGTGCCCGTTGTGAGCAGAGACTCTGCTGGATGTCACACAATGTTGTGTGATGTCTGGCATCAGTCTCCGTCTCCCAGATGAGGTGAATGCATGCTAAGATGCTAAAATTACCCTGTCTGATGAGGTAATAAAATAATTTAGATTAGAGGGCTTGACTGAACCTTAATAAAATTTATGACTGTAACATGTTCCTTTGAAGGCTCGGGCTGTGGCGCAGGCTGGAGAGCAGCTGCAATGAATCACTGCAATGAATCACTCTGACCAGGAGGTCATGAGTTCGAGGCCCGCTTGGAGCCTATGTTTGTCTTGTCTTTGTTCTATGTTAAAAGGCATTGAATGTTTGCCTATATGTGTAATGTGATCCGCCCTGAGTCCTTTTGGGGTGAGAAGGGTGGAATATAAATGCTGTAAATAAATAAATAAATAAATAAATAAATAGTAGGATTCTCTCTCTGAGACCTTTCCCCCTTTGTCTGGAATGTCTGGATAGTTCTTTTGACCCACATTCCCTGTCTTCTTCTTCTTTAGTTCTGTTCTATGGTCTTTTTTTTCTTTTCCTCTATATTAGCTGGACATTCGTATGAGGAAAGAGTGGAATATCTAGAGAGAGAGAGAGAGTAGGAGTCTTTTAGCTTTTTTTGTTCTCTACTCTTAACAATGATAGATGTTAAGAGTAGAGAAGAAAAGACTAAATAAGTATTAAAATAAAACAATACAGTAGAAGGTATGTAATATTGTAAGGATGCTGTCATCTAGAAGATCAGTTTCCCCTTCACTACATGCTATTTTCTGCAAATGAGGCCAATGTGCCTTTAGGGAGTCTATAAAAAAGCTATTTGGGGACTTGAAGCTTTAAATCCATAAGTGTCCCCTTCTCTAAGGAATACGTGTTCTACTTTATTATGTGAATGTAATGAAACCATTCCATTGAGTTCAGATATACATTTTCTTGTCCAACAAAGACAATGCCATATGGCAAAATACAGTATGTTAAATACATGGTGTCAGATCCAGGTGACACAATTATACTTCGTTCCTACTGAAATCAACTGAACTCAAATCATAGAGGCATTTCAGTAGATCCTAAAAGAAACAGCTTAGATTCAACACTATTGTAGTTGGTTTTTTCTTCATTAAAAAGTCATCATTAGCTTAGTTTGGATTGGTCGCATGGCACGGGAAGGGGATGTTTCATCATTCCTGTCTCAGTGACGACTTCAATCTCCAGAATTTTTCTCATTATCCACCTTAACAGCAGGTGAACACAGTAGAGTTCTGAGAATTTTATCTCCCATTGGCATCAATTGGTGGTTTACACTACTTCTAGCTACTGCACATGATGGCAGATATTTGAGAGGGAAGGGGCATCATGTTTTAGGAGATAAGATTGCCTCTGTTCAGTATGAAAATCTTTGGGATAGGGAGGACATTCTGCATTTTATCATATTGGGATTTTTTTTTTTACACAACTATTTTCAGTCACTGTTTCTCCAGTCTATGGCTGCTGCTTGGATGTGATTTTCCAAGGTTCTTCTTTGTAGTGTTACAGCCATCCAGAGACTACACAGAGAACATGGTGATGTCATGGTACCACAATAGCAACATACATATGGCCATATCATGGCATCGCTGTGGATGCAGAAAAGCTTAAATCCAATTGCTAGTCTCGACAGCTTCAATAGATTCATTAGATGAAACAGATTTACAGAAGTGCTACTAAAATAAGGTAAAGCTAAATGTTTCCCCCTGACATTAAGTCTAATAGTATCCGACTCTGGGGATTGGTGCTCATCTCCATTTCTAAGCCGAAGAGCCGGCATTGTCTGTAGACACATCCAAGGTCATGTGGCCAGCATGACTGCATGAAGCACCGTTACCTTCCCACCGGAGCAATACTTATTGATCTACAAACATTTGCATATTTTCAAACTGCTAGGTTGGCAGAAGCTGGGGCTAACAGTGGGAGCTCACCCTGCTCCCCAGATTCGAACTACAGACCTTTCAGTCAGCAAGCTCAACAGCTCAGCGGTTTAACCCACTGTGCCACCTGGGTCTCCGCTACTAAAATAGATCCATTAAATGAAAGACATATACAGAAGTGTTCTAACATTTGATTCAATGGGGCTACTCTAGCTGGCTCTAGTGGTTGGATTTAGGCCAAAGTCTCCCATTGCCATCCCTCTGAGAGAGGGCAGAAAGAGGGGAAACATTCTTACCATGCCAGTCCAATTCTTTCTTCATTTCACTGCCTACTAGGGTGGCATAAAAGACGTTCGTCCTAGTTGGTTCCAATTATGATCAGTTAGTAAACATGATTAGCTGGAGCAGGACATGGATGAGAATATGCATCCTTGTGTGAATATTTCCCATTCACCCTTTCATAAGGCATCTGCACGCACTTTCCCACATTAGCAGCTCTATACAAACAGAGCTGGATAAGGAAGCATCACTGCAGTTCCCCGCATAACAAAGGCATAAAGTTTCTATGCCCTGACTCCTTCTGAATGTTACAGAAATCACTGGTAAAAATACACTCTTCTGTCTTGGATTTGTGTTTATTGACACAATGATTTAATTGCACCTTTATCAAAAATAAATAAAAGACCATCCAGGACTGAAGTTGGCTCATGAAACAAGGACTCAAGCTCCCGACCAAACTTGACCGAGCATTTAGTTTCACCTCAGCCCTTTCACTTACTTCTTCCCGAGCTGGCGTGCGACATCGCAATGCTTGAATCCCTCAAGGTGATATAACCTTTTGGCCAATCTCTTGGCGGCCTCCCCATCTGCCTTGCAGCCATTGACGAGGGTATCTGTGCTTCCTTGGTCAAGTTGTTCTGTGCTGCCCATATCAGAGTCAGAGTCAGAAAGGGTATCTTTTATGTTGGCATCACTGCAAGAACATAACACAGCTCAGTAAGTAAAAGCCGAAGTGGACAGTCAAGCACTTGCAAAACCATGAACTAGATTCCTTCCATAAGATCAATCAAAGCATATTTTTGTCAAAGCACTTAATCTCGGTCCCTCTTCTATTTCTTTTGTCATATGTTTTTATTTATCAGCTGTGTTATCTTTGAATGTAGGTAATATCTTTACACATGAAGGCTCCTGGGCTGGGGGGGGGGGGGGGATGTTAAATGGGTCCTCCTTTCCAGTAGTTTAATCTGGGTCTATTATAAAATACATTCCATATATATATATATATATATATATATATATATATATATATATATTTTCGTTCCATCGCCAGAGCTTCCTGTCAGCCGTGGCCACCCCCAGCTCCTTCAAGGTCAAGCCAGTCGCTTCAAGTCACTTCATACATATAGGTTTGAATTATTTGGTCTTTGTTATAAAACTACTGTCTGTTCCACTTAAAGTTTGGATAAATTAATGAAGGAGCTTCAAGGTGCCTTCAAGGCAAAAGAATTTAAATGATCTACAATCATCGTTTCCTTTGATGCCCCAAGAGGCGATAGCGTGATTTCCAGGTTCACAGCTTAATAGCCTCTTTCACCAAAGACCTATTCAGTCTAGAGATGCAAATTACAGTGTATAGCAGCGCTCTCACACTAATTTGTCTTCCATGCAGAATATGCACACAGTAGATCAGCTGCTAATGGAGCATCCAAATATAAACAATCATTTCCCTGCTTAAAATTCTTGAAAGTGTCAACCAGAATAGACTGGGTGATTATTTCCCAGTAGAGGAAAAGCTTGGCTGATTTGAAGTGTGGTATGTGTATCTTCTTGTTGGGTGCCTCCAAATAGTTTCTGACCTATGGCAGACCTAAGGCAAATTTCTCATAGGGTTGTTTTTTTGCAAGATTTGTTTCATGGGTGGTGGGGTCAAGACTGCAAGAGTGTGACTCACCCAAGCCCCCGGTGGCACAGTGGGTTAAGCCCTTGTGCTGGCAGGACTGATGGCTCGAAGGTTGGGTTGCTGACCTGAAGGTTGCTGGTTCGAATCCAGCCCAAGGAGAGCGTGGATGAGCTCCCTCTATCAGCTCCAGCTCCATACGGGGACATGGGAAAAGCCTCCCACAAGGATGGTAAAAACTTCAAAACATCTGGGTGTCTCCTGGGCAATGTCCTTGAAGACAGCCAATTCTCTCACACCAGAAGCAACTTTTAGTTTCTCAAGTCGCTCCTGACATAGAGAAAAAAACCATGCTGGGTCTGTCTGAGGCACTGTGTTTTAAGAAAAAGATGCCTAGTCTGATATCTGTATTCTGATTCAAAGAAACATTTCAAAGAGGTTAGCTAGAAGGAGCACTCCCATCAGCCCTACTAGCACAGCCAAAGGCAAAGGAGTATTATAGTTGCAGTCCAATACCATTTGGAGTGCCGGGCTGTGGCGCAGGCTATTGAGCAGCTGCAATAAATCACTCTGATCATGAGGTCATGAGTTCGAGGCCAGCCCGTGGCGGGGTGAGCACCCGTCAATTAAAAATAAAAAATAGCCCCTGCTCGTTGCTGACCTAGCAACCCGAAAGATAGTTGCATCTATCAAGTAGGAAATAAGGTACCACTTATAAAGTGGGGAGGCAAGTTTAACTAATTTATGACCTGGAATGAGGAAGTGCCATCAGAGTGGATGATGAAGCAGCTGCTCCCCCCTGTGGCCAGAATCAAACATCCCCTCAGAATAAGGTTAAATTGCCTCTGCGTCTGTCTGTCTCGGTCTCTGTTTGATGTGTTTATAGGCATTGAATGTTTGCCCTATGTGTGATCTGCTCTGAGTCCCCTTCGGGGTGAGAAGGTCGGAATATAAATACAGTAAATAAATAAATAATCAAATAAATAAATAAATTACTCAGTCCTGCTCCTTAAAGACAGCTATTGAATGTAACATTCTAAAAACATTCAGAGCAAACCGGCCACCCAGAGATGCTTGATTGAATATGACTTTTCAGTGCTCCCAGACATTTGAAGAACTGCTTTTAGTGCTTTAAGATATTTTCACTATTCCGTTTTTTATTTGTTGTGGTTTTATTATCTGCTGCACTGTTATTATCTCTGCAGCTGATTTTCCTTTGTGCTGCTATATATGTGCAGCTACCTTCATTCAGAGTTCTGGAGAATTTGGATTTTTAAAAAAATTAATAAATTGAAATAAAGTATCAGAAATCTGAGAAATAACCCTAAGCCCACAACGACATATGTTGTTAACACTGTATTTCATAGATTATAAGATGCCATTGATTGTTGGACGCTCAGTAATTTCAACACCACTAACCAGAAAAAAAGTTCTATTCAAATATCTAAAAAGCACCCATGATTCTAAGACACACCCCATTTTAGAGGTGTTTATATGGGGGGAAATTGCACCTTAGAGTCGAAAAAATACAGTATATCTCTTCTCACACATAACAAGAAATATCAAAGTTTACCCTGGGATTATTGTTTACTTTTAAAACTTAGGTTACATACATAATGTATACTTACAATTGCCTTTTATTTTTATTTTTTAGCTTTTCATAATTTGAACAGAATTGCATTGTGGTTACAAATGGTTGCAATCAGCATTTTAAACACTTCAACCTCAAATGTATTTTATGGAATGAGATAAACTTTGAAAATAGAACCCCTTTCAGATCCAAGACTTTGCAAATATGAGAACAGCACAGTAGAAATTATCTTATAGGATGCTGAGTCAAACTCTACACAATACCTTCAAGGTACTGACTAGAATCCAGTGCCCAATATGCCTATATTCAATATATCTAATGCTCATATTCCTTGCATGATTCATAAACATTTTAGTTGTGCTTCATTCAGAAACCAAAATAAACTCTTTGTATGTCACTTCCCTCCCAAATAGCTTGAAGATCATGTACTAATACATTAAGACAGATATTATGTGAAACAGTATTTCTGTTAGCAAGTCCACTGCAAATCTTGATATCAGGAGATGTAATTCAAGAGGCAATGAACATTCCTGTGATATTGTCCGCTCCATACCACAACCTATTGGATCTGGAACCCCTTCTATTTACTCAACACTCTTACTTCTACACATATTCACCAAAGGGATATACAGGCAAATATGCATTTGCATCCCGTATGCTTAAATACTGTATTTCCCCTACATCATTATACATACAGGTTGAATATCCCTTATCCGAAATTCTTGGACCAGGAGTGTTTGGGATTTCAGATTTTTTGGATTTTGGAATATGTGGATTTGTCTGAATGTACATGAGATTTGTCTGAATGTACATGAGAATTATCACAAATATATATGAAACTGAACTGATAAGTTTTGTCCCTGTGTATGCTGAACATATGAAGGATGTGAGTAAACCCAAGTCTTGGAGTACAGGACCTAAGTCTAAAGATGAAATTCACTCATATTTCATATATACCTTATACACATAGCCTGAAGGTAATTTTATACAACATTTTAAATATTTTTTGTGTATGAAACAAAGCTTATGTCTTGATTGAACAAAGATATCACTGTCTCAGCAACTCATGTGGACGATTTTGGAGTATTTCAGAATTTTGGATAAGGGATGCTCAACTTGTACTGTTTTAAAAAGTCTATTTCAATACAAAGTAAGGCTCAAATCACAAATGAAATGATATCCTAAGTTTATAATTACTTTTTTTGCTATGGGACATATAGATAGAGGAGTGCAGATAGATAGGAGAAACCAATGATATGGACCCTCTACTTTTGGAGTTGTTTCACACTAGCATGGCAGAAATAAGATGCCTCTCTATGTGGGAAAGTTTATAGTTTCTCTGTGCAGTTGGAGCTAGACTTGGCTGCAATGAGGCATTTCCTCTCATTGTAAATAGCACCTTCATTGAAGGGATTTCCCTGAAGATTGCGGCTGAGGGGTAAGTGTAAATATCTACTAAGCTATATTGTTGCTGTTTGCATTTTTAAAATACTGTGCACCAGATTTAAAAAGATCAATTTAATTCCATGCCTTGTTTGAAGTGTGGCGGCTATTTCACTGAGGTTAAAACTAAATGAACAGAATGGGACAGTGCTTCAAGAAGTGTGGTCTGTGGCAGAAACCTCTGATTTCCTGACAGTTTGGCTTGCTGGGTTGCTGTGAGCTTTCCAGGAAGTATGGCCATGTTCCAGAAGCATTCTCTCCTGACGTTTCACCCACACCTAAGGCAGACATCCTCAGAGGCTGTGAGGTCTGTAGAAAACAAGGAAAGTGGGGTATATATATTTGTGGGATGTCCGGGGTGGGAGAAAGAACTTTTGTTTGTTGGAGGCAAGTGCAAGTGTTGCAAATGGCTACCTTGATTAGCATTGAATGGCCTTTCAGCTTCAGAGCTTATTTGCTTCCTGCCTGGGGGAATCCTTTATTGGGAAAGAAGGAAACCATAAAAATGAACAAAATCTGGCCACCAGTATTTTTAAAAAACTCTAAAATTGGAACAGTAAACAGGGGAAATCCAAGCTTCAAACAATCAGGGCCAGCTAATACCTCCCAACAAAGGATTCCCCCAGGCAGCAAACAGCCAAGCTTTAAAGCTGAAAGGCCATTCAATGTTAATCAAGGCAGCCAACTGCAACATTTACACTTGCCTCAAACAGACAAGAGTTCTTTCTCCCATCGTGGACCTTCCACAGATATATAAACCCCACTTGCCTAGTTTCCAACAGACCTCACAACCTCTGAGGATGCCTTCTACATCAGGAAAGAATGCTTCTGGAACATGGCCATACAGCCCAGAAAACTCACAGCAACCCAGTGATCCCAGCCATGAAAGCCTTCAACAACACAGTTTTGCCCATGTTTGCTCTTTCCTCGTCTTCCCTAAAGTTTCAGTCCTCCCTTTCTCCCTTTTATTAACACTGTATTGGAGGGCACTATACAAAAAACCAGGACTACCAAGTCTTGGCTACATTTTAATATTCTTCCTGTAACCAATTTGTCAATTAAATGCGAATATTTACAAATTAATACATTCCAGATATTTTGATTTGGCTTCTGAATATGTGGACATATATGGTAACAATGAATTTAATCACCTAAACAATGTCAGAATGAAATGCCATATTGAGTAAGGACAACAAAAAGCAATCCAGACAATAACGCTTGCACATAAGAATGAAATCAAGAAACCGAGACATTAATTTCCAGTCGCACTGATAAAAAGTACAATAACAAATTAAACTTATTTTCCGCCACTTAATATAAGATCTCGTTTATTAATTGCCTCATTGAGCCAATTAAAGTCATCATTCTCTATAAATACTACGATTCCCTCTGCCACTATTAATAATAACAATGAATATGCAATATTTGAGTTTCAAGAGATTCAGCAGCGGCTGATTGCTGAAAAGCGGTAAGTTAAGCAAATATTAATTTGAAATTGGTTAATAGCTATAGTACAAGGAAGCATTTTACCTGATTGAATTCATCAGCATTGTGGCATCCTCTTCTGCACTCTCAACATGGTAGCCGTTGGGGATATTTTTCAGAGACGCCCTGCTGAGCACATTCTCGGACCGGCTGCTGGTGATCGAGTGTTTCAGTGGGCTCCCAAAATCACTATCCATCGCCTTGGCCATTGCCTCTGCCTGCTTATCTGTTATCATGGGCTCCAGAACGTCTCTCTGGTGAGCGAGGAGTTTCTGTTCTAAGAGTTCAGAACTTTCTTTGCTTCTTTGCTGAATAAGAGGCGTGAGTGGAGCTTCAAAGCTAACGCAGCTGTCTGTCTCATCCGTCAGCGAGAGCACATCCAAGGAGTCTAGGCTGCTGTAGTAAGTGCCCTTCATAAGGTCAGATTCCACGATTTTTTCAAAGGTAGAGCTAAAGCCATCTCTGATGTCTTTAAATGCAAAATCTTCCCTCTCATCGTCACTGTAGCTTAGCTTGGCTTCTGCTGCAGCAAAGCTGAAATGGAAGGATACAACTGAACAATAGAGGCGTTGCACTTGTTAGATGTCATTCTTTTCATAACTTTATGGTATGTGTGGGGAGTGGAGACAAAATAGTAGCGGTGCAAAGCATAAAATGCAATCAAGCTTTTGCAGTAAAAGACATGTGATCCCAGACTTTGGGACTCACTTATCAGCTAGATTTCAGCCCATTGATATCCTGATATTCCTATTGGCTTGTAGTCTACTTTCAACTAGTTCATAAGAAGACCATGGAGAAACCATGGAAGAAAATGCAAAGATCCTGATTTCTTAGCAAGATGTTATTAGTATAAATTACCAAATTAAATACTTAAGGCACTTAATACATGCTCAAGAGAAGCAAAAGTGGAATAATAGAATCAAAAGTTGATAAACAGAACCAAATAACTGGCATATAGTTTTGACATTATTCAGTTTCTAAATTATTCAGTTGTTCAGTTTATTTTAGAATGTTTGCTTTATTTTTAATCATTTAAGGTGATTTTATTATAGACCATTCAGCAATCTCATAATTTAGGGTAGGTAAAGGTAAAGGTTTTCCCCTGACTTTAAGTCCAGTCCTGTCTGACTCTGGGAGGTGGTGCTCATCTCCATTTGTAAGCTGAAGAGCTGGCGTTGTCCATAAACGCCTCCAAGGTCATGTGTATGGAGCACTGTTACCTTCACGCTGGAGCGGTACATATTGATCTGCTCACACTTGCATATTTTTGAACTGCTAGGTTGGCAGAAGCTGGGGCTAACAGCGGGAGCTCACCCTGCTCCCCAGAATCGAACTGCCAACCTTTCAGTCAGCAAGTTCAGCAATTCAGCAGTTTAACCCACTGAACCATAGGGGGCATGATATAAATATTTAAATAAATATAAACAAATATATAAATTTATATATAAGTATATAAATTTATATAAAATATTAATATATAAATTAATATAAATATTTAGGGTAGGATATAAATATTTAAATAAAGAAATTCCCAAATGGGAAACATTTGGAGAAAAATGTGAGAAACTTTGTAATATGGAAAACTGTTGTGGCTAATTCTCAAACTTCATGAACAATGCCTTCAAATATGTTCTTTTTCTCCTAAAGAGAGTTCAATACAGTAGAGTCTCACTCATCTGAGCCTCGCTTATCCAAGCTTCTGGATTATCTAAGCCGTTTTTGTAGTCAATGTTTTCAATATATCGTGATATTTTGGTGCTAAATTGGTAAATAATTACAACATAACATTACTGCGCATTGAACAACTTTTTCTGTAAAATTTCTTGTATAACATGATGTTTTGGTGCTTAATTTGTAAAATCATAACCTAATTTGATGTTTAATAGGCTTTTCCTTAATCCCTCCTTATTATCCAAGATATTTGCTTATCCAAGCTTCTGCCGGCCCGTTTAGCTTGGATAAGTGAGACTCTACTGTATCTCTAAATCCTCAATCAGTCTTAACTGAATCAGTTTACCACCCTCTAGGGATATTTGCTTACTTTAGAGTTCCTTCCAGAGTAGGGAAGGACACACCACTTGAGCCGTTTTGAGTCCCACCATTGGGAAACAGGTAAAGTATAAACACAACATAACACAACACAACAAAATATATTTTCTTGGAAGCCCTTTCTAGTAAAAGCTCTAGGAACAGGAGAGGGAGACGAAGAAATACACCATTTGAGCAAGTGGCAACTGTGAAAATCTTGCTTTGATAGTGACATTCCCAAGCTCATAAAGTTTCAAGGTGCATCCAGGGGCATGCAAACTTATCCAAGTAATACATTTGTCATTTCTTCTGCAGTTCTGTTACCTTATCTGTTCATCTCCATCCTCAGGATCAAGCAGCTCAGCAACATCCTGGTGTGACTGTAAGCCTGCCTTGCTGAGTGTCTCACTGAATAGCAACTTGTTTGTCAAAAGGCTCTCTTCCAAATCAGTACTGCCCATCCTCGGAGTGATTTGAGCTTGTCTTCTTTCACCCCCTTTGGCATCCCTCTCTTGGCCGGGCTCTGTCTCAGTGTGCAAGCCATTTGTGAGCACCAGGCTGCTGATGCCATCCCCTGTATGTCCTGATTGTGCTTGCCATCCCTTTTCCTCCTGCATCTCAGTCTCCCCCCAAATGCCTGTCACAGTTCTCTTATGTCTGCTTGCATTGCTCACACAGTCACCATCCTCCAGGCTTCTGTTATCCATTGATCCAGGAAGCTCAATGTCATTCCGGATGTTCGATGAGATACTTGGAGATTCTGCTGGCTCTGCTGGTCCCTTGCTCTCAGTGGTGATTGTGGTCACTTGCACACTTGAGGTATGTGGTTCATTATACTCTTCAGGTGGTGATGGAAATATATTTCTATTCATGATCTGTTGATTCTTCCTCAGTTTGTGTTACCCTGTCTTCCTTGTTAATTTGAACCCTGTATTACCTTTAATGAGAGAAAAGCAGAAAACCATCAGAATCAGAGAAGATTCTTTTAAAAATAAATGCTATTTAAATGCCAATGTTTATCAAAAGCTATGTTCCCCAGCCAAAGCAAAACCTAAGTACAAGTAAATGCATTTATATATACGTAGCCCGTTCCCCTTTATCTTCCCCTTTGGTCTCTGCCCCCTCTCGGTCTCTCAAACACATTGGGGCAAATACTTTTGTTTTGTTTTAAATATATAATTATGTTACTTTATGAGGTGCTCCATTTCCTGTCTCTTCTCCTGCATTAATCAGTAAATCAGTCAATTACCTAAAGACAATAACTTTATCAATTTTATCATGCCTTAGGTAAAGGTAAAAGTTTCCCCCTCACATTAAGTCTAGTCGTGTCAGACTCTGGGGGGTGGTGCTCATCTCCATTTCTAAGCCGAAGAGCCGGCGTTGTCCAATGACACCTCCAAGGTCATGTGGCCGGCATGACTGCATGGAGTGTCATTACTTTCCTGCCGGAGTGGTACCTATTGATCAACTCACATTTACATGTTTTTGAACTGTTAGGTTGGCAGAAGTTGGGACTAACGATGGGAGCTCATCCTGCTCCATGGATTCGAACCACTAACCTTTCGGTCAGCAAGTTCTGCAGCTCAGTGGATTAATCCACTGCGCCATCGGGGGCTCCTTTTTTATCATGCCTTATTAGGCCTTAACAAATGTGTTATGGCAAAAACCTTCAAGATTTAATATGCATGGAGCTGATCTGGCTGCCTTGACCCTGAAGTCACTGGATACTCCTGATGATCCAGAAACTTTAGTGTAATCAACTGTGCCACATAACATTCAGGAAACGGAACAGTGGGTTATACACCAGGCTTTGGCAGTCCAGGGAGAGGGGATGGCACTAGAATGGCAAACTTTTCACCAAGAATTTAAGAGAGATTTAGGACTTCATCAGATGGAGCTGGGAGAAGCAGGGGAAATAGTCTTCTTTGCATGGCATTTCACGGATTTCTGTATTTAAAGAAGACTAAGAATTTACTTACCCCCATCACATAAGACCGCCTCCTCCAGCTTCTAACTCAACCATTCACTTAATTCCCATCACACAGCAGGTGATATCTCCTTTGATTTCAAGGATTTCAAGAAGATTTCTCGCCATTTCCTTCCCCCCACTGTGTGTCAACCAGGTCTGGTCCAATGCGGAAGCGGACTAAGCCACCGTGTTGGGCGCACGTCAAGAGGGGGCGTTGTCAAGGCCTCAACAGCACCACGTGTAAGTTTACTGAGGAGGCGATGGTCCCCACTGCCGCCGCCTCCCTCCTTGGCGAACGCGGAAGGCCTCAACTGAGGCCTACCTCTTCTTGCAAGGTCTTGCAAGGACTTGTGAGTCCTCACGAGAAGAGCTAGGCCTCAGTTGAGGCCTTCCGCATTCGCTGAGGAAGGAGGAGGCGATGGCAGGGACCATCGCCTCCCTCCTCGGCAAAGGCCTCAACTGAGGCCTAGCTGAGAAGAGCTAGGCCTCATTTGACGCCTTTGCCGAGGAGGGAGGCGATGGTCCCTGCCACTGCCTTCCTCCTCGGCGAACGCGGAAGTCCTTGCGAGAAGAGCTAGGCCTCAATTGAGGCCTTCGCCTTGGAGGGAGGTGATGGTCCTCACCGTCCGCACCGCCCATGCCGCCACCGCCGAAAGAGGTATGTGCGGGGCCTTAGGGATGGGGGGGGCAATTTCGGGGGGGCACGGCCACTAGGTTCGCTTACAAGGTGAAATTACCTAGGGCCACCCCTGGTGTCAACACTTCTATTACATTTTAGGGACGAAAGACAATGGATGACTATTGGAAATAGTTATACAGTGTGTGAAAGACTCCGTGACACTTCATCCTGAAATAACTTTGAAGTGTGTGGAAATGGAAAATGACCTGTGTCTGATGTGGTCCTTAGTCTTGAGAAATTTTGCACATTTTTTAGCAGAGTAGTGTCACTCCAATTAAAGGCGATCAGAGGGGAGGGGGAGGCAGTTCCTGCTGGATATCATCATTACAGGGGCCAAAGAAGGTCTGCTTCCATTTTGGTGTCCGGTGAGCAGTAGCGGACTAACCAGGGTGCCGTCTTGTCCAATGGCAAGTGGCCTCCTTAAACATTAGACAAAATGTTGAAATATTAATGATCTTGTAATAGCTTAAAATATAACAGTGGTTCCAGTATTATTACTGTATGCAACTAAAATTTACATTGTATTATTATTTTAATATGAAATCATTTTTAGTTGTGGGTAGCCCCCCTCTTTGTCTCGTGGCAACCAATATTTTTAGACCCAGTCCACCACTACTGGTGGGCACTGCTGGGGTAGGTTAGAGTTAGGGCTAGGGTTCGGGTTAGGGTTAGACTGGCAGGTGAGTGACTCTGACCCGGTTTCACTACCGCATACTTGTGTAAGTGCCATGCATTCACCAGACCAGTTTGGGGGCTGACAGGAGTAGCTACCACTGATACTGATCCAGAGTAGCTCACTCCAGATCAATATCACGGAAACTGCCTTATCAAGATGTACCTAAGGCCCTTGAGCAATTACTGCCTTTTCAGTATGCCTCCCCCCCCCCCCCCCCCGCCCATCCCTTTCTGTACCTGTGTTAGGAGTCTTTCTAGGACTTTGGGGTGCATTGTGACTCCAGTTCCTTTTCTCTCTCTTATTGATTATATTCTGGACTGATATCTATTATACAGAACCAGCCTTTAAAAAGTTCACTTCCAGGGAACATAACCATCTGACAACTGAAACCTGACTGGTCTTATCTCCAATATGAACATAGCTCTATAAAGGGAGGAAGAATGTACGTTCCTACCAGAAGCTTCCTGACTTCTTTTCCTCGGTCGTATGACAAATTTTGTTGTATAGGGGATGCATAAGACTATGTTAATTGGCTTTTTAAAGTGAAAGCAATTTCATGTCAAATGTAGTTGCCTTTTGCACATATTCAGTGTCATACAATTTGCCGACTGTACTCTGGATACTCATTATTTAATAGTGGCATGGCTATTACTATATTATATTAATTCTAAGTGTACAATTTTATATTTTAAAAGGATTTTGAGCATACAAAGCATTTTACTTACATTAGCTCAAGAAGCCTTAGAGCTACTCAAAGCATGAGTCAGTTCAATATCATTTTGCAGACAAGATGTGCACATGAGACTGAGCATAATTGCAAATTTAGATCTGTAAAGAGGGATCCCCATTTTAGGGGAATCTATATTCAGAAAGGTGTTGAATATTTGCATCTCCCACAGGTACGGCTTTAGAGAAAGAGAAATGGTAGTAAAAAGGTGGTAAAGAGAAGAGGTCACAAAGAATGTTATCCAATGTTATCCTCCCCCCCCCCCATTTCTAGACACTTTGAAAACAGAAAGATAATGATGTATGATGGTGCCCATCCCACTATACAGGGTGACTTCCTGTCTGTGCCATCATAAAGACCATCTGGGCAGAGATCATCTTCAGAATTACTATAAAGCTGGAGAAAAGAGGAGGGGAGAACAAGGAATGGGATCTGTCAAATATGTCCATGTTGAATCACTTCCATGACATGGAGTAAGGTCTGTTCCTGTGGGAGGTCCCCTACTAAGCATTGAAATTTCTCTCCCAAAATCCTGTTTCGTGAGCCTGGTATGGTCATTTTTAAAATTAAATTAGAAATACCAACATTTCAAAAATATATTTCTTTATCCTGTCATTTATCTTTCATAGAATATTTGGCTTTTGAAGTTGTGGCACTGCTAGCTTTTTAAGTTTCAGACTTCTGAGATGGAGAAGAACCAGAATAGCTGTGGTTATTAATCCCTGGGACTGAGGAAGCAGTCCTGGGAGTCAATCCTCACAGACCCAGCACCTAGAAAGATCCGGACCTTAGCTTAAGGTCTGGATCTTTCCAGGTGTTTAATTAATCTGGAGCAAATTGGGTAAACACAATTTTCTCCACATTAATTTGCTTTGCCTGCGGCCTTGTTTGGAAACCTCAGGTAAAAGCGAGACAGGTCCCACATTTTGGGCTTGTCTGGAAGGGCTCTTAGACTGAGCCCATCCTTTTAAAGCTTCAACAAGCAGTCGAAACAAAGTTGTTTTGCACAGCATTCAGTGTTTGAAATTCCTGTTTTAGTAATTTCAAAACTGAATTCTAGGATTGTTTCGAGCTGCTTTTAAGAGATTTGGAAGTATATTTTTAAAATGTATTTTAATATTTTATTGTCTTAATTGTTTTTTGCTTGTTCATTGCCTCAGGAACCCTTGTCAGCTAGAAGGTGATACAGAAAAAAATAACCGATGAATAAATATATCAAGTTCCATGTCTGCTTCTCAAGTCTCCAAATAAAACATTATGAAAACATGCCTTTTGATTTATGTTAAAACAATGATCTGTCAAATTTGGTTCGCAACCCACATGTATTCGCTTTCCACTTCAAATTGGTTTTTCATATTCAAAGTAAATAAGACATAACTATTCCCTTCCCCATCCATATTTTTTTAAACTCACAAACATTTTATTTCTTTTGGCACACAATTTTCTCTAAAAACTCATATTTTTTAATTCTGTTTCCCCTAAAGACATATTTGCTATGTTTTTCTTCAGTAATGTTTTCTTGCGTTATTTTATTTTATCTCCCCCATGTCCCAGGAACCTTTAAAGAAGAAAACTGCATCACAAAATTCAAAGAAATGAACAATCAAACAAAATCACAGTGTTTAAATCCACAAATTATCTGGGAAGTCCGAATTCGGACTGTCCACTTTTAAATGTGGACTCAACAAAATTCTCTCTTGAGTGAAAATCAGTATCACAGTTTATCATGATCTGAAACATTTCTATCTCTTGTCAAAGGCTTTCATGGTCGGAATCACTGGGGTGCTGTGAGTTTTCCAGACTGTATGGCCATGTTCCAGAAGCATTCTCTCGTCAGGATTGCCATACAGCCTGGAAAACTCACAGCAACCCATTTCTATCTCTCCCCTTCCTATTCTTTTCAAACCTAAATATAGCCTAAACATACCCTGACTAAAGGTTCTGGAGAATTAAAATGCTTGCTCATTATAGCATTCCCAGCTTTATGGGAAAAGTATTACACTACTGATTTTTGTTTTTGTCTAATGAACCAACAAAACTGCTTTCAGTTTTTGCCCTTCAATGATTCTTCTGGCTAATATGCTCCAACATTCTTTGTTATATCAAAACATTGTTTTGCATTTTTGATAAGACAGTGCTCACAAAAAATATTGCCTGTCTTCTGAAACCTTTCTGGAAGGAAACCCACTCATCCGTTTGCCTTCTGTTCAAACTAAGTCATTTATGTTATATATATCTTTACTCCACTTTCTTGTAGGACAAGGGGTCATCTTGGTAAAGCATGACTAGAAAGTCTGCCAATGAGGGGAAATATTTTAATTGGAAAGGAACTATAGGTCTTTTTAAAGCTTGATTTGGAACCAAACCAGCTTTTATTAAAACAGACGAGTCAGCAAAAATAATGTCCTTGTTAATTTCATTACTGTGCTTCAGAATGGGAAAGAATCCCACGACTGGACACTTTGGTCTAGAGACTACATCAATGAAAAAAACCAACATGACATGAACTACTAGTATTACTTTGTTCTGTTTCTGGGGTTTTTTTGTGAGTTTTTTGCATGAAAGAAGAGATAGTTGCTGGGACAGCAAAGGTGTCACTTTCAAATGTCTCCACATTAAGCATTTAAATTCTTTCTGTGTTCACAGATCAGATTATAGTTTGTATATCTGGTGATTCTGAAAAGAGGATTTCATGCAGGAGGATTACTAGTGAGAAAAGGAGCATCAAGGCTCATTGTGGTAACCCCCACAGGAATGCCCAAACGTTGACATCACTAAAATGATGTAACACAGGGGAATTTGGCAGTTCCCATCCCATGTTAAAATAAGTGCTTTTAGCCATTTCTGTGCAAATCAGGGGCTCTGAAGACGATTGCTCCTTAACTCCAAAACCCCAGTTTCTATGCACTTTAAAACCAGTTCAAAGATGGAGTCCCATGGAGAACCGCTGGAAGTAGTCTTGTGTCATAATAATATGACAATAGGGCGATTTATTGAATTGGGAGTTGCTGTGTTTGCCGGCTGCTGGAGGAGCTCCGACCCTGCTCACCAACAAATAAGACTTTAAACAAACTTCTAACAAGTTTACCTTCTGAGACATCCAAATGAAGAGAAATAATAACAACAACAAGTCAGATAAGTTCATATTAAATTACTCTTATCATAAGGGAAGCCTCGAACTTAACTCTAAACATACTTCAAAGTAACTCGGAAGAGCAAAAGAGGTGGGAGCGAGAAACTAAACTGAACTGACTTGCTTTGACATCCCAAGGAATGGAGGCAGAAGCAAACACAGACTTAAAATCAGTGTAGTGGACACAGCAAAAATAACAACAGTTCTATTTGCTTGTAATTAGTTTTTCACCCGCTGGTATAGTCAGTTTTGTGGTGGCTACAGAGTCAAAAGCTTTTGTTTGCTGTGAGCTTACTCTAATGCTGAAGAAGAGCAAGCAAGGAGAAAGAAAGAAGGGAGATATAAGATACAACTAAGCAAGTCAGAGCTTGAAGTTTCGGGACACTTACAACTTAAAGAAAGTCAACACAAAGTTTGCTGACCACAGGGACAAGTTCCTAGCGAGTCTGTTGCACTGCGGCAGAAGGGGTCAGAATACCTCCAACCAGCCTTTCTGTTGCTGCCTTTAGAACTACTTGAGAGGAGACTGCAGCTTCAGGTCCCTTTCCAGCTGGGCGCAGAACATTTCTTGCATTAGGTAATTTTTACAGACTTTACTATTTTGCCATTTTAGTATCTTTTAATCTAGCATTTTAGTATCTTTAATCATACAGTGAGAGCCATTTTTTTATAAGGCACAAAGCACACGAGAACTGACCCATTTTGTTAGCCTGAGAAGCTTTGAACCAGTAGGATGGTT
Organism: Anolis carolinensis; assembly: GCF_035594765.1. NCBI lineage: Eukaryota > Metazoa > Chordata > Lepidosauria > Squamata > Anolidae > Anolis > Anolis carolinensis. The sequence goes on from NC_085844.1 coordinate 136,947,472, forward strand.
TCTACAAGGGCCCAGCTACGCAAAGCCTCCACTATGAACACTGTGCCTAACCTAGTTCAGAAGTCAATTCTAGAATACTACGATCCAGCAAACACTGGGAAACAACCAGAAGCAAGTGAACACCAGCTGGATCATGAATTCATGAACTTGACTGCAATGGGCAGAGCGGGCACTTCAAAGACAATTTGTACCACAGCAGAGAAAATGGACGAGGACATGTCTAGTGCTGGACTTTCCCTTAATGAAGGCGCTGCTAATTGGTCCATTGACCCAGGTTTGATGGAATTGACCCCTCCACCTCCACCAAAAAGACAATCAGCTGCTTACATAGAAATTATAAACACTCTCAAAGATAGGATTGGCAGACTTGATGCGATACCACCGGAGAACGTCATCCCTTCATTGCATGACCTCATGCGAGACCAATGCTTCCTAGTAGAGCAGACAGCAGAAAAGTTATTTCTGAGAATGGATATGCTGCAAAGGGAAGTGTCTGGCCTAAAAGCTACTATTGGAGCCTTGGTGGGTCTGGTAGAGCTCAGGATTCTGACTGCAGCACTTCCAGGAAATTTCCCCAGTCAAGAACCTGAGGACAGTATTGGATCAACAGATTGGCAAGCTGATTGTGAACCTGAAGTAGCCAAACTAGCTGCAGAATCAACGGTTAAGCAATTAACCAACATAATGGAGGACTGGAACCTGAACACCAGGAGATGCCCCCTAGATGGAGGAAACGAATTAGGTCCCATCAGCACTAAATCAACCTCAGTGCTTAGTCTCAACTTCTCAGATTCAAAATTCCAGCTAATAGACGAGTACCTGGAAGGCCATTCAGACACTTCCCCTTCTCCCTACATCCAAGGGATACACAACAACATGGATAATTCCAAACTCAGCACCACATCCAAAAATACCAACTACCCTGTTGTAAATGAAGCCTTAGCCACAGGAAACAAATGCCCTAACCTTACGGCACTCCAAAAGAGACTCAGACAAATGGCAGAGGGCAGAGGAGAAGAATATAGTAAACTTCCTAAATGGAGGAACAAAAAACCGGTCTCCAACTTTCACCAATCTAGAAAGAGGCAACCTGCCGGAGGACAAGTGATTATACATAACTGGCCAGTGAAGACACCGAATGGGGCAACAATATCGGCAAAGGAACATCTAGCAGAACTACAATCTGCCCTGGGGCACTCTTTGGACTTAAACAATGATGTTTTCTGCAAACGACTGACACAGAATGGCCAAAGAGGCAGTATAGAGCTAACATTCCAGGATCCTGAGGTGAGATGCAGATTCTGGTCTTTATTACATATGCTCAAGGAAGATCTACTGCTTGAACTAAAGCAGGCACAAATCGAAATCAGGCCTGGGCATTCCAGATACCCAGAATCCTCTTTACATAACAAACAGAAAAGCGCACCCAGAAAGGGAAACTGGAGTGGAAGGAGATGGAGAAGTCATAGTCACAGCACCCCACCTTTCATTACATATCCAAATAACATCCAGCTACAACAAGAACACAAGATCGGGTGCAAGGGACATCAAAGGCACTGGGTGGACAGACCATACCTGGGCAGCCCTAAACAAGGATGTGCCCCTGGATTTTTCCCCAGAAGCTCAGGACCTCACCACGGCGGGCCCAATGACAGAGAGATCAGGGTAAACTGGGAAACAAATAAAAGGATCAATCCTGAGCACTTTCAGTCATCCACCAGATACCCCAACTGACTAGATAAAAAGCAAACAGGGCTGGAATTAGTCTCATGGAATCTGGCTGGCTGGGAAAATAAAATGGCAGATAAAGAATTTATCAGAACTCTCCAGAAATTTGACATAATCTGTTTGCAAGAGACTTGGACACATGAACTCAACCCCCCATTCCTAGATGGCTATAAAGCATTTAGCCAACCAGCTGTAAAGAAATCGAACAAAGGCAGAGGAAGTGGTGGTTTAGTGTCCTTTGTCTCAATAGAACTAGCCGGAGAAGCCCAGATGGCAGGATTTGGCCTGCAAAATAATTATCTCTTGCCAGTACAAATCAACACTGACAAAGGGAAGATCTTTTTCTGTATAAATGTTTATTTCCCCCCTGCAAATGGTCTGTTAGTGATTACCAAAATATGGGAAGACCTAATGTTTTTACTTGACCAGATACATTTGAAAGCTCCCACAGCATTAACTCTTATATGCGGAGACTTTAATGCCCGGATAGGGGATGCCTCAGCGGGCTTTTTGCAACCCTTAAATTTAGATTTGGAGGATATCTTTTTAACTTCTCATACCTCAGTGGATGCTAAATATAATCAGCAGGGCTTTAAGCTTTTAAAATTTATATTTCATCATAACTTGTATACCTTACATGGGAGTCCAAAGGACATATCAAAAGGTTATTATACATATTTGAGCAATCGAGGCGGCAGTGTCATTGATCACATCATGGTATCACCAGGGCTGTTTCCCCAAGTAAGCTCCTTTGATATCCTAGAACGCACAGAAAGCGACCATTTTCCTTTAGTAGTATCTTTAGGTCCGATCTTTGAACAGACAGAATTATCAAGAACAGAAAACTTAACTGGAGAATTGCTGGGAGAAAGGAGGGTAAAGTGGTCAATTGAACTAAGCAGTTCTATAACAGAGAAATTACACAGTAATTATCTGATGAGCATACATCAAAATCTCTGTAACAAGTCGACAAACCACCTAGAGCTCTTTCAACAAACTGTAAACAAGCTTAGACCATGTGTAACAACTTTTACATACAATAACCCTCAGACCACAATGTATGGATGGTTTGACGCAAAATGTAGGGCAGCCAAAAGAGAACTGGCAAATAAAATAAGAGAATCTCGCCAAAAACCATCTAGAAAAAACATAGAAAACGTTACCAAATGTAGGGCAAAATATAAGAAGCTACTCAAAAACAAGAAAGATGAACATGCAAAATCCAAGTGGCAGGAACTGGAACAAGCTCTTACAGAACGGAAAGAAGACAAATTTTGGGAACTCTTCACCAGAGGAATTCAAGGAGTAAGATATACATCGGAAGCCTCAATCACTGCCTTCACATGGATCAAGCACTTCTCCAGCATCTTCTGCCCGAAGACAAGCACATTGGAAGTGGCAGGGCTAGATAATGTCAATGACCTCTCTACTTTACCTGAGTGGGATGCAGTCTCTAGTGGAGAGGTAAAGTCTTTAATTGCATCCTTGAAACCTAAGAAAGCACCTGGAGAAGATATGCTGCCTCCAGAACTTTTCAAGGAAAACCCTGAATGGTGGAGCCCCTTTCTTGCAAGCCTGTTTACCAGCATAAACAGCTCAGGACAAATGCCAGGTGGGTGGAAAATGAGCATTATAGTTCCAATCTACAAGAAAGGTGGTAGAAACGACCCACAAAACTACCGCCCAATCAGCTTACTTAATATCACCTCAAAGCTATACGCGCAACATTTGCTACAGAAACTGACAGAATGGCTACAAGAAAGACAAATTGTACATGAAGAACAGGCTGGTTTCCGTAATGGATACAGCACTATAGACCAATGCTTTACTCTAAACCATATCATAAGGAAATACACAAAGCAAAACAACAGCCATGTATTTGCTGCTTTCATTGACCTGTCTGCTGCTTTCGACTCCATTAACAGAAACAGATTATGGGGAAAGTTACAAAACTCTGATATAGATCGCAGACTGCTGAGACTGATCCAGGAACTATACACTAACACAGAAATGAGAGTCAGAGTTGGCAGAAATGGGTCGCTGACAGAAGCCTTCTCTACAACAAGCGGAGTAAAACAGGGATGTTTATTGGCTCCCACCCTTTTCAACATCTATGTGAACGATTTAGTGCCATGTTTAGCCAAAATTGACTCACCTTCACCAACAATCAGGAACAGAAAGATTTTTGTCCTGATTTATGCTGATGATGTAGTGCTCTTATCCCTTTCTCGCCTGGGTCTCAAAAATCTTCTAAAGGCTTTCAGTAAATACTGCCAAGAAGAATATCTATCGATAAACTACCCCAAGACCAAGGTGATGGTTTTTGGAAGACACTGTCCCAGGTACAAATGGACTTTAGACCAACATGACATAGAGCAAACCCACTTATTTAAATATTTGGGAATTGTTTTCAGTGAATCCCTCTCCTGGAAACACCACAGGGATGCAGTGAAGCTGAAAGCCGAGAAAACAATAGGAGCCCTAATGAAATTCTTCTATACACAAGGCGGCCAGCTAATTGAACCCGCCCAAAAAATTTTCAGCAATCAAGTGCTGGCACAAATGCTCTATGGCGCAGAAATCTGGGGCTTAGATACCAATATTTGTAAAACCCTGGAGATTTTGCAGAACAAGTTCCTACGTAAACTTTATTCTCTTCCATCTGGAACACCTGCAGCTCTGCTGTGCACTGAATCTGGTTGGCCAACAGTAAAAGCAAAAGTAGATTGTGCCCAGTTAAGATACCTCAAGCGAATTGCTACTCTTCATAACGACCGTCTCCCAGCATTGTGCTTTGAGGAAATGAGAAATTGGCAACTCAAGAAATTTGGCCTAGAAAACCTCCTACTCAACTACAATCTTCCTGAATTGAATTCTGCCCTGGACATGAATAAGAGGCAACTAAGAGACTGGCTATTTTGGATTGATTCAAGAAGGACTTTGCAATCAACCAGGAATTCAAAATTCTCCCCGTGGTTCCCTATTTTAAAAACTGAACATTTCAGAGCCAGATATCTGATTAAGCTCAAGCCACCATCCTTAAGAATTGCCTTTACTGAGCTGCGATTCCAAGTAATGCCTACCGCAGTGTTGGATGGTCGCTATCATAATGTGCCATGGGAAAATAGACTATGTATCTGTGGCCAAAGTCAGGTAGAAGACATTGTGCATTACATGTTAGTTTGTCCATTGTATAGTGCCCCAAGAGAAAGACACCTGGAACCCCTGCTGACTCATGGTAAAGGGAATTGCTTAACAGAAACTGTGCATTTTCTGCTGAGTGACACAAACAACTATGTAACTCACAAAGTAGCCCTGTTTGCTCTATCTGCAAAAAAGATCAGAAAGAGAGAATTAGATAAAATTGCCATCAACTGCCGAGGAAATTCAAAGGATTAAGTGGACTCACAATATGCATCTATATGTGAACTCTTTCGCAATTTTTTTAAATTACTGTTAAATGGCATTGTTTTAACTCCTTGCGGGAGCACGATTATGGCTTCTGCTCAGTATCATTGGAGTCTATTGCTCCGAGGGTACTATTGTGTGCATGCGTTGCTTTTTGTCATGGCCTTGGGCCCGTACAATAAACTATTTTTTTTTAATGACAATAGGGCTTTGTGGGACTCTAAACTGTTTTTAAAGTGTGTAGAAACAGGGGATGGGGATCCTTCGTCTGATGAGGTCCTTGATTGCTCAACCAAATAGTAACATATTAAGTGTATTAACAGGATTTAATATATGTTTTGTTTGTATTTGATGTAATTGAAGTTTTTTTAAATGTTGTTTAAAACTAAAGCCTTTCGGTTCATCAAACACACATTGCCTAAGCTTCAAAGAAGGTAAACCATTTGAACTGTGGCACAGATACCTGGAACATTATGTTTCAAAGTGTGTTCTTCAATAGAAGACCCAGAACCTGGCTACAGGAATGTAACAGCCCACGTAAGTACACACAATGCTTGAGGGTCCAGGCCCTCATTCCAGCTAAGGACTGGAAAGGTAAGCATCAAAATCTGAGATATCATGCAATGCAACTAGACAGGGGGAAACTTAAAGGGAGAAAAACACAGAGCCAACAGAACAGAAACAATAGACAGGGAAATTTGTTTATGAAGTCTTCTGTTTCCAGATTTTTTTCCTAGAAACAGAAGGGTTGTTTCCTTTTAGAAAGATAAAAATATTTAAGAGGAGATATATATTTTCTCCAACTACATTATTTCTGAAATCTATATAGCAAGAAGACCTTTATGTAAGACTGTGTACATTAGTACTACTCAAAATAGTTGTCTGTGGTCCAGTGCTGTTGTAAAAGCCATTGGTTGCTAGTCTGCAGTGAGTCTTTGCAAAGAGACAACTGTTTTATGGGCACATACATACCAGTTCTTAAGGAAAGAAGCCACCTCCTCCAGATCTGGGAATTGTTTTTGTTTGTTTGAGTTCCATAATTTGGCAAAGACAAAGCAATTTCTCACAGTTAAGATGTTCCCTAAGTCAGAGCTGGCCCTAGGTATTTTTCAAGTGTAGGCAAACAGAATTTTGGTCCCCCCCCCCAAACAAATCACTGAAAAATAAAAGCGTTGGATAAGCGAAAATGTTTGATAATAAGGAGGGATTAAGGAAAAGCCTATTAAATATCAAATTACATTAAGATTTTACAAATTAAGCACTAAAACATCATGTTTTACAGCAAATCAACAGAAAAAGCAGTTCAATACCTTGTGGAGGCAGGCCGCAGGAGACAGGAGTTGCCTCGATGGCGCCCCCAACAAGATGGCGCCACAGGCAACTGCCTAGTTGGCCTGATGGTTGAACCGCCTCTGCCCTAAGTCAATCTGTGTGTGTTTGATGAGGTGTAAATTAAATGCAATTTCTAATTTTCTGAATAAGCTGTACCTTAATTACTTCAAAAATTCTAACTTTATGCCAAAAAATATACATAACACATTTTATGTTCCTATAGCAGTGGTTCCCAACCTGTGGTCTGTGGACCACCAGTGGTCCCAAGAACTAAAATATGGTCCATGGCCTCACCATTAGTACATTGTTGCAATGAGAGTGATTGGTCTCACAAATCCCTCTAATAGTGCCGAGGTAACAGGGATGTCAGGAGGGGAGGCTGACCACCCACAAAGGTGTGACAATAAGCCTCCTGCCTGCTGCTTCTCCTCCTCCTTCCCACTGAACAGAGCTGTTCCCTGTGGCACCTGGAAGTAGGGGTGCCTTGGTGTCTTTGTTTTTAGGCCTGTTCCTGGGGTTTTTTGGGGTGCTGTTTCAGAAAATTGCATTGGATAGATCACATCAGCTCTAGATTATTAAATATAGTTTTCTGTGGGCAAGTAGATGGCAACTATTGGATGGCATATGTTCTGTATCAGAAATTAGAGCTGATGTGGTCTATCCAATGCAATTTTCTGAATCAGCATTCCAAATAACCAAACTGAATCTAAAGTTGACCAAAAACTGATTTGTAACCATTTTGGTACTAATGTTGGAGAGTGGTCCCTGGTCAAAATGGTCCCTGATTAAGTGGTCCCTAGTGAAGTGGTCCCTGGTCAAAAAAAGGTTGGGAACAACTGTCCTGTAGTAACCAAAGTGGCTTTCTGTCTTTAAAGGATGTTGCTATTGAACATTTTACACATTCTCAACAAATATATTCACATCTTTAACTGCAAACAATGTGATCCTTTTAATATGCTGTCACTTAAGGAAGACATATATGTTAACTTTTTGTGCATAATTATTTATGGCAATCTCTTTAAAAGAGTAGGGTGGAGTTTATTTGATGCTGAAGAAATGTATAGGTCATTACCAATTTTGAGCCCTACACAAACACATCCGTGTTTATTTCACACCCTGCTCAAGCTCTCCCCAAAGAGCAGTTTACTTTGTTCAGGAGAATTATAAGCTTTGCTTCTGAGCAGAAAGGCACTGTGGAAAAGAGCTGGAGATCTCTCCTAAAAAACACTAAATGCATTTTTTACAGGTAACAATTTTTCCTTCAGATTCTGTGGTGAGGCATTTGTCACTGCCAAGCATCTTCAGAACAGGCTGCCAATCAAACACTCCATACATACACATTTCAGTTGTGATATGGTAAAGTAGCACATATGGGATCATACTGGAAGCTTTGGCAGCTACATGCAAGGATGAAACTATTTTGATTGACTGTGCTCCTGAAAGCAAATGGCATAGAGTGATGAACTTGAAAACTGGCAGAGACAGTACTAGACACATGGATGAACAAAACAGAGCTGACAAAATAAGGACTGTTAGATTTTCAAGAAGAACAAAATAGCGTGTTTGACTTGTTAGAACAATAGATCCTCTGGACCTTTTGGAAAAAGCCACTCGTGGCCAGTAGTTAATAGAGAAGCCAGAACTTTAATACTGAGAAGCCACAAACAATTGTACAACTTCATTTACAACCTGAACAAAAGAAGGTGGACGATGAAAAAAGTGAGAAGGAGAAATGGAAGAAGCTGCAGAAAGCCATACAATACCTTAGAAAGCAGAATTAATGAAGCGGGATATACTGTATTTTTTCAATTTTAAGACATACTTTTTCCCTATATCAACATCTCTAAAAATGGTGTGTGTCTTAGAATCAGAGGTGTATCTTATGTATTTTGGTGGTGGTGGTGGTCTTACAATAGATGGCATCTCACAATTGAAAAAATACAGTAAGTGTGAATAATCTGGACTGCAAAAACATCTGATCTCAAAGCAAGTTCCCAGGTATTTGTTGTGATTCATCAAAGGTGTATCTATTTAATGTCTATCATATCCCAGAAATATTTAAGGAGATAGCTGTATTTTTCTGTTTTTTTATATGTAATATATACAGTAAAGGTGTTCAATAGCACATTTTAGACTAATTGGGGGCTTGCCTTCAAGTAGCCTTCTGGACTCATGTTGTATGGAAGGCTGCTGTTTTCACACTGCATGGCTATTTCCAGTAAGTATTCCGTTTTCGGGGGTTTTAAACTGGCTTTGCTCTAATATAATAATAATAATAATAATAATAATAATAATAATAATAATAATAATAATAAAGTATTCCGCCCTATCTCCTGGAGGGAACTCAGGGCGAACTCCAGCATACACAAACACAATGGCAAACATTCAATGGCTAGAGACAATGAAACACAAATAAAGATAAAAGCTTCCACTTCTGTCTCTGAAGGGTGGTGCTCATCTCCAGTTCTGCGGGGCGGTACTCATCTCCTTGCTCCATGAAGAGCCTGCATTGTCTGTAAACACCTCCAAAGTCATGTGGCTGGCATGACTGCATGGAGCTCTGTGTTACCTTCTCGCAGAGGCAGTACCTATTGATCTACTCACATTTGCATGTTTTCGAACTGGAGGTTGCCAGAAGCTGTGGCTAACAGCGGGAGCTCATCGCATTCCGTGGACTACCAACCTTCTGGTCAGAAAGTTCAACAGCTCAGCAGTTTAACCCATTGCTCACCGCAGCCCCTTTAAGCAAATCAGGGGGATGCTTTGTACTTTGATGGAAATGAGACATCTGTGCCATTGCCTTTCCCTGTGTTGGTCATGGAAAGGGAATGGATTGTGGCCATTTCACAGCTACGAAGCTCCATACAAGCTCCTAGCTGTGGCGGACACTTCTGCTGATATCAGAACATGTCCATGCAACCAGGAAGAAGGATGAGAATCACACGCCAGATCCAGGACTGCTGAAAGGCACATCTATATTGGACTAAACTTGTTTACAAGTTTTAGAAGCATATTTATGTACTTAAGGAAGTTGCAAATCACAAAGAGCAAGGCATTAAGGAAGGTTATGCACTCCATGTACACACTAGATGCAAAAAACTCCAAATGAACCCAGAGATTTTATTTGGAATTATATTATGGAATTGACTGTTACAACACAGAGAGATGAAAATATGGTTTATTCCCCTTACCTCAGTGGTTCTCAACCTGTGGGTCCCCAGATGTTTTAGTTTTCAACTCCCAGAAAACTGGTAAACTGACTGGGATTTCTGGGAGTTGTAGGCCAAAACACCTGAGGACCCACAGGTTGAGATCCACTGCTTTACCTAAAGCTGTTTTCCTCTAAGGAGCTCTAGAACAGCACATGGGCATTAGCAACACTCATTTCCTCAAGATTTCCTCAAGAACAATGAAGTAAACCTTTGCTAGATAGCAATGGGTATGAGAGATGTGTTTGTAGTTGAGGTATGGTATTGGAACAGGCAACCATTGTGAACTAATCTAGGAATAAATTCAGTGTTCTAGTGGAAAGGAGCTTCCTGACCGCATTTGCCTTCCTCTTCTTGCTTTTTCTCATCCTTTGTCTTCACACAATCACTGTGATGGATAAAGCCAGAAGTAAGATCACGTTTTGCTATTCATTACTAGTAGTTCAAGCAACAGAACCTATGTATCTTCCTCCTTTTCCTCCCCCAGCTAAGCCTGTGCCTTTGGAAGATTGTGAGTAAACTACTTTATGTATGCTTTTAAAGGAGATTCCGTTTTTACTTTCTTCTTATAAGTTGGGGAGGGGGGCTTGCAGTTTCTAACTTGATTTCCCAATATTCTCTCCCAAAGAGAGAAACAAAATGTCTTCCAAATCCTTAACATATACAGTAGTTTTAAAATATTATTTGCTAGATCAATACTGTGACTGTTTTCCTCGTTACTTTAAAAACCTGCACCTAGTTGCAGGATACTGCATTACTCGTAACTTGTTATTCTTCATCTCTGCTCACTAAAATTTATCAAATGTCCTCCCTTATACAATCAATAACTATAGCAGGGGGAGACTTGCTGTTCATTTCAGAACCATTTATCATTGCAATTTGTTATATTTGACCTTGACTAAAGTCCTTCAGCTTGCTTTCTATAACAAAGAAATTCTATGACAAAGACATTCTTTAGTCACTTGTTAAGGGAGCTGTTGCTTTCTAGTGATCAAAAGGCAACGATAGGCTAGATTAGACTGCTTCTGCGCCATTTTGTAGTCTCTTTCTCTCTCTCATACCCATACAGAGCTATTTATGTTTTTTTTCCTCCTCTACCATCCTTAACCTGTACATTTGCATGCCTGCTGATGCCTTGTTATGCCTGTGTTCTGTTATACTTTGGACAGTCCTCACCTGGAAAACTGAGCCCAGTTCTGAACACCACAGTTGAGGAATGATATTGACAAGTTTGAATGTGTTCAGAGGAGATCAACCAAAATGATCAAAGATCTGGAAGCCAAGGCCTATGAGGAGCAGCTTAGGAAGCTGGGTATATTTTAGCTTGGAGAAGGGAAGATTAAAAGGAATTTTAAAATATTTGAAAGGATGTAAGACAGAACAGGCTTGTTTACTATTTGGATATGGGGCAATGGGCACAATCTACAGGAAAACACTGTCCACCTAAATATTATGAGGAACTTGTTTTCATATTTTGTCTTAAACTGCAAGAGCTGTTTGACACTGGTATATTCTACCTAAGATTGTAGTGGAGTCTCCTGCTCTGGAAGCTCGATACAGGGACTAGATGGCCCTCTGTCAGGAGATCTTTGATTCTGGATTCCTGCATGGCAGCGGACTGACCTGGATGGCCCTTGTGATCTCTTCCAATTCAATAATTCTATGACCTCCTTGGTGAGATCTTTTCCTGTTTCTGAACTATAGGCCAAAGCATGAGCTATCATGATGACCTTAGGTTTTTCTATTTTTCCTCAATACAATTCTTAGGCATCACAATACAGCTTATGTGAAATGCTTGGGACCAGATGTGTTTGGGGTTTCAGAATTTTTTGGATTTTGAATAGCTATATTTGCATACACAGACATAATGAGATCTTTGAGATGAGATGAAATACAAAATTAAATTATGTTTCATATGCACCTTACATAGTCTGAAGGCAAGTTTATACAATATTTTTACTAATTCTGTGCATGAAATAATGTAATTTGAGCATTACATACAGCCCTAAAAACCCTAAAAAGTCACATCTTCACTACCGAAGGAAATACAGTCAGAGCTAGGGCCAGGCTTTGGGTGGAATATTTGAAACTATTAGAAAATGGGACTTCCATGTTGAGAAACTCTGTTGGGAAGAATCCTACATGGATGAGAAAATTTGCAGCTCAGAACTTACTCTACGCAAAATTTCAATTTAGTTGTTTGGCATAGAACACAACATTTTCTACACAAAGCATAGCGCTTTCAGTGCAAAAAGCAATATTTCTGTGCAGAAATATTGTTTCTTGCACATCAAATGTGATTTCAAACTATAGTTTTTGAAAATTGCACAGTTTTTGACTTTCCCACAGTGAGAAGAAAATTTCTAAAATTATTGGTTACTTCCTTTGAAAAGTCAGCCTGGCTTCCCTGATGGAGATAGTTCATAATGGTGGTGCCATAATTGAAAAGGCCCTCTTCTTCATACTTACTTGTTACATCTTGCCCTACTCCTTTTTCCGAGCCATGCAGTTACCTTTGCTGACATTGTGAAAGGCACTCAGATTCATGGCCACTGCTGCAGTGACAAATGATAAAAAAAAGGAAAATGACAATCTAGTTGGACTGAACCTGGTTTAGCCCAACTAGAGTGTTGTCCATGTTCTGCTCCTGCCACTGGTGTAAAAACTTCAGCATAATCTGCATTTAGATGCCTGTGTAAATCGGCCTTCTATCAAGAAATAATGTAGTTAGTTACTACCTCATCAGATGGGCTGATTTTCCTGTTGTACTCTGCCTCCTTTCAACTGTCAGAAAGGAGCCTATTAGATGACACACAGACACTTTTGGTGCCAAAAGAGACTAAGTGGTGCATGCCGCTACTGTGGCAACACGGGAGCCTTCCCATGTTGCCTTACCATCAATGGGGGGAAGCCAGGCTGCAATGCTTCCCACATGGGATGAGGGGTAAACCAATGTGGAGCATGTAATAACCCCCCCCCCCCGCTGGGAGCCCATGGATTCATCATGATACATGGCAAATCCATAGCCTTTTATGATGACGTCCTTAGTGTAGGGTCCCCATATTATGTGGACCCTAGGCATGTTCCCCATTCTCATTTATACCATAATACGGCTGTGCTGGTAGAGCTGTACCAGAAACTTCAGTTTTATTTTCTTTCTGCAAAAGTTTGCAATCATAGGACAGGCCACCTGTCAATCACCATTAAGTTTGGTTCTGCCCCTTGTTCAGGGCTCTGGGAGGGAAGGAGCCATTTTTAAGTTAGTCTCACTTAGGAAGCTCATCTATAGGACATAGACCAGCTCGTCCCGTAAAAAGCTTCATATTTCAAGAACACCAGGGATATAGACCATCCGGTGATACAGAACAACAGCACAGAAACATCTGCAAGCCTTGGCTGGTAGGTCCACTCGACACCCAGACGCACTTGGAGTCGGCAGTGGGTCCCAGACCAGTTAGGCCCAGATAATAGATAGCCTGGGAGAGGTTATAAGAGGGTTTTCACAGTTATTCAAAGCCAATCGCCTGTCCCGTGGGGACAAGACTCCTTGAAGATTTATTATTTGTTCGTCAATAAAGACTTTATTTCTTTAAAGATTTCAAGGCCATCTTTTCAGGGAAATTCCTCAACAACCTTTCTTCAACAACCTTCTCGCTGGGCGTAAAGTCTACGTCCTATATAATAGACAATCAGTCACAGGCCCAGCGCGTGACAGAACAACGGCACTGATTCTAAACATTAGATTTCAAAATCCCAGTCAAAATCCCAGCTGAGATATGAGGTGAAATGTAGTGTCAGTGCTGTGACTTAACTCTGGCTTATTGGAGACTTTAGAGCTATTGCCTGCTCTGCCCCTTTCTTCTGCTTTCCCTCCTCTTACCACCTCTTGGCACTAGTTAAAAAGGTGTGTTGCCCAAGGACAAAAAGTCTAGAGAAGAGGGAGAAAGGCACATGTGGACAGATTGTAGCCAGGAAAATGTTGGCAGCAAAAGGTGAACACAAACAGCATACAGAAACCTTGGCAACAGTTGAGCAACATCAAATAGTGTGATGTTATCTGAGAAAAAGAAAAAGAGATGTACAGATGGAAGCTTTTTTTTTTCACTGACCAGGAATCAGGATTCTTATCTAGCTGGGAAGGGATTATAAGTTAGGGAAGCTTGGTGACAAAGCAAATTAACAACATGGTGGCAATTGCTAATGGACTGTAGCAGTTTTAATACTTTCAAAAATGATTTCAGTCCCATCCAGTTATTGTAAGATATGTGTGCATATGTATTTTGGCTGCTTGTGACACTTTTAAGGAACAATTAGCTGGCATAGCAGTGGTGCAGCTGAAGCTATTGCTAGATTTCTAGTAAACGTGTGTGGGGCGGGGCACCTGCATATTCATGTTCTCAGCATGTATGGCAGTGGCGCTTGGTATGTGATGGGGTTTGGTTCCAGTTTCCCCCGCCCCACATGGATACTAAAATCTGTCGGTGCTCAAGTCCCATTATACTAAAAGGCTGCCCTTATATAAAATGGAAAAATAAAGGTTTTCTTTGTTTTTTTAATGGAATATTTTCAAGCCATGGATGGTGGAATCTGCATTTAAAATTTGTGGATATGAAGAGCCGACTGTATATGAATTTATGATAAAAAGAGCATTGGCATCCTTCTTTCCCACTTGTTTTCCTTAATAAGTAAGGACATGAAAATCAACCCTAATAAAAAAGCGTAAAATGTAATACTGACGTTTCAGTTTTTGTTTTCCACCATTTTGCTTCTTCCCTGCTCATCTCCTCCCCAGTTCTTTCTCCCATCCACAGTTGCTTTGTTTCTTTCATTCCTTCTATTTCTCTCCCACCCCAACTCTTTTTCCCCCAACCTTTGATCTTCCAAATCCCAGTTTAACACTCTAATCACCATGCCACACTTGTCAGGCTAAGGGATTTATAAAATACTGTGGCGGTGGTGGAGAGCATCTCGCTCTGTTGTTGCACAGTTTTACATTTTCACTGAAAATTATTAATGAAGCTAAAATGGTTACCTTTTTAAGACCACAGGGCTAGACATGCTTGCCAGGGAGTAAGAATATTGAACTCAGTGGGACTTTATTTTAAATAGATATGCTTAGGGCTGCACTGTAAATGAGCCAGTATATAAAGGAGGTGCTTGCTCTGCATAGGTTTTGCAATTTGATTCCACGTAACTGTTACTGCTTCATCCTATGGATCCCTGGAATTTGTAACCCAGCAAGGTATTTACATTCTTTGCTAGGAACTTAAGTGCCAATCTACAGAGGATTTTACATTCCTTACCAAAACAGCATATTCCAGGATTCTGTAAAATGGAAACAAAACCGTAAAAGTGGGTTCAAATTACTATTAACAGGCACACCCAAAATAAGTCATGTCATTTTACAATAGGGGTCAAATATGGCTGCCCCAAAACTGCTGCCAAGAGGATCATTTGTCATGGAGGTAAAGTGGGGAAAGAACAACCTCTGTATGTTGCCTTGAATGGTAAAATGAATTTTCTGAAATTGCGTAACAGACAGATTAGTTGCTTGGATATGAAAAAGTGGAATATTGCAAAACTAAGAGAGCATTAACAAGTAAAGATAGTAAAAGAGGGAAAAAATACAACTGTTGTCATTGCCACAAATTGAGCATTCCAGAATTGTGCCAGATCAAAGAATACCACCAAGCACCAAACTTATGTCCTTGGGGAAAGTGCAACTGCATCCAAGGAAGAATACACACATACACACAACATATTTCTTCAATTCTAAAATGCCATTGATTGTAAGATACAAACTAATTTCAGTACCACCAATAGAATATATATACAGACAGACAACCCCCACGTTATAAACACAATAGGTTCTGTAGGTTTCTTCTTCAGTTGAATTTGTGTGTAAGTTTGAACAGGCACTTTTTAAAAAAAGTGTAACTTCAGCCAAAAAATATATATGTTTACTAGCCTTGGATAGCATTGGGAAGGGTGAACACCCCGTGGCATTTGTTTTGCTCTCTGTGCCCCTCCTGTTCGGAAGATTTCATCTCACTTTTTGTCCCTTTGACATGTGGAAACAAGAATTGGTGATAACGCTTCCATTGAGACCCCCTTTCTCCATGATAATTCTTTCAGGAATAAATTTACCTTCCTAGGGATAGATTTCTCTCACTTTCTGTTGTCTCATCCTCATTCTTAACTATGACTCACATGTAAGTTGTATGTTTGTAACTCTGCCTGTATATATATACACCCGCTAGATTCTAAAATGTACATGATTTTTAGAGATGTTCATATGGAGTAGAAAGTGTGTCTTAGAATTGAGAAAATAAAGTATACACATACATATACCCCTAGACCAGGATTGGCAAACTTAGATTCTAAAATGTACACTTTAGATTCTAAAATGTACATGATTTTTAGAGATGTTCATATGGAGTAGAAAGTGTGTTTTAGAATTGAGAAAATAAAGTATACACATACATATACCCCTAGACCAGGATTGGCAAACTTAGATTCTAAAATGTACACTTTAGATTCTAAAATGTACATGATTTTTAGAGATGTTCATATGGAGTAGAAAGTGTGTTTTAGAATTGAGAAAATAAAGTATACACATACATATACCCCTAGACCAGGATTGGCAAACTTTGTTCTCTAGGCTTTATCAGGTACCACACCCCTTCCCCATGATAACATCATCTACTGCAGTAGTTCTCAACTTTCCTAATGCCACGACCCCGTAATACAGTTCCTGATGTTGTGCTGACCCCCAACTATAAAATTATTTTTGTTGCTACTTCATAACTGTTATTTTGCTACTGTTATGAATCGTAATATAAATATCTAATATGCAGGATGTACTTTCATTCACTGGACCAAATCTGGCACAAATATCCGATACGCCCAAATTTGAATACTGGTGGGGTTGGGGCAGGGGATTGATTTTGTCATTTGGAAGTTTTAGTTGTTGGGATTTATAGTTAACCTACAATCACCAACCATGGAATTGAACCAAACTTGGCACACAGAACTCACATGACCAACAGAAAATTCTGGAAAGGTGTGGTGGGAATTGATTTTGAGTTTTGGAAATGTAGTTCATCTACATCCAGCTTTCTCTGCCAAAGGGGTTCTTAAGACCATCAGAACCCTTTCTCTGTTCCCCCACCTCATTGTAAAAAGTTGACATTCCTCTCCTAAAGCTTTGTTACTGGCAATAAGATCTTTCACTTTTTTTGGTCTTGTTTTTTGGCCTTGGACCTCCCTGAAGGGGTTTCTTCCAAACTCAGAACATACATCCAACCTACTACCTACAATACATACCCCATCTTTGACCTTAGTCAACTGATCCCCACACAGTGTTTCCATCTTATATACATGAATGGAACTGTGTGGCCTATGGGACACTTGGGCCATATGTGCAGTCTCTGAGACACAACCCCTCCCCCAATTAAAATGCAGAGTTCAGGATAAAAGAAGATGTTCTCATGCTTTTTAAATATCATAGGGTGATGATGGGTGGTGGTGGTTGGGGAGGGGGGCAGGGGAAGAAACCCCAATCCAAAGCAGGCAGAACACCCCCCAGGTCACAAAAGTGATGAGTAGTAATGCAATGTCACTTCCAGTTCATCATATGCCCATCACATTGGGGCAGAAATAGTACTGTGCGTCCTAGTAAGCTCCAGAACATATCCAGCTTTGGATTAACATTTCCAACATTTCAATCCATATTTGTGGATGATTTCACTCTAGTGGTTTTATCTATATAAGAAAGAGCATGGATGACAAGATGGAGCCCAGCAGCACTAGAGCAGAGAGGTTGGAAGCATTTGTTGCATGTTCTATCTGAGTACTTCCCAGAGTTGACTAGTTGGGCACTCTGGGGACACAGTGTTGGGCTAAATAGGCATTGGTCTAACTTGGTTCTTGTTATATTCTTAAATTATAAGTCAGAACTAGTCTACTGACATCACTTTCTTATATCTTTTCCACAAATATTTTGGGACTTGTCCTTTGAAAAATCCCAGAGTATACATCAGTGTACACTTCCTTCATCCAATGTCTTGTGTAAATCATGGCCTAAGACCACCAAAACTGTTTTCTTTCTATTCCATTTCTGGCTGGAAACCAGACTTACCCAGGAAGATTTGGATCAGGACAACACATGGATTAATCTTCATCAAGAACTGAATTTGAGAGTACAGGAGAACAACTTATGTATGGAGGATTACAATAACTGACTCCAACAGTCCAGTAGACTCATAGTAAATTTCACTCAAAATATTAGTAACTTCTGCTTTCTTTGTAGACAATCCCAGTTACACCCACCATGGGGCAAGAATCAAGTGTACACATGATTAATCACAGATGCTCCAAATCCACATCCACTGGTTGAACAAACTAAAATACATCCATAGAAATTTGATAGGAAATAGTACCATATATACCCATGTATAAGTCTACCTTGTATATAACTCGGGGCAAGTTTAAGGCATTTTTGATATGATAAGTGAACGATAATTCCACAGATAAGTCAAAAGTATTCTGCAGATAATAGAAAGCACAAATTCCACCTCAAGTGGTCAGTTGTCCCACAGCCACTATTTCCCAGCTCAGGTGTCCAGAAGTGGCACCATGTCAGAATCATTCAAGTGGGTTGGTGTTTCTTTTAGGTTAACTCAGGACAGACTAAGTTCTTGCCTTTTGCCACTCTACTCTGATGAGGGGATAGTTCCTTTAAAAAAAAAAGAGTTAAGGTACAGTGCCCCCACTGACCCATGCATTAATTGACCCAAGTTTTAAATTTTGAAATGTCTAGACTTATACATGAGTATATGGAGTGATTGATATCTCTAGTGCAATCTCTGTACAGTTACAGTCTGATCTAGCATAGTATACAAACATGAACTGTCACATTATATAGATTGATAAGCCACAACTCCGAGTAGTTCTTAACAATTAGATTTCCCTGTGCTTGGAGATATTAATTACATTGATTCAACCCTCTAATAGAAGCCTTTTGCATTATGGTTTACTTTCATAGTACTAATAAGATAGAACAATTAAAAATTAAGGGTGAAATAGTACTTTGCAGAGACAACAAAAAGTGTCTTTCTCACTGCATTTTGGAGATGCCTTCAAATGACGTTTTCATTGTGCGAGCACATAATGAGACCAGATTAAATCCTGGGCAAAACTGGTGTGCCAGCCCAAATTAAGAAGAGTCTGATTGAGTTCCAGCTACCATAGAAACGTAGCAAGTCTGTGACATGAAACTGAATGCATTTCATGAATTACACGAATACAATTTTCAGAGAATCTGTCTTTGTAGTGCAGTTTGCCTTAGGCAGGGGAATTTCTGCCCAATAAATTATTCATTTCTTTCAAAGCTGACACATTTCCTTTTACCACTTGCAAAATGTCACACACACGTCTGGTTTGTAAAGGTGAAACAAGCAGGCAAAATTGCATTGTTAGAATTCAGAGTTTGGGAGGGGCGGGGATGGGGTAAAACGTGGGTAGAGCAAATAGACACTCCTTTTTTTGTTATAAAAGACCTTTTTAGAAATCTCTTTCTGGTGTTTTTGGAGACCGGGTCCCAATGACTATCCCAGTTCATGCCCAGTTTGACAAATGCACACAAATGGTAATGTTGTAATTCCAGTAACCATTTGGTGCAAAAACAGCCATATCCATTCAGCACCAGAGTCGGTCTCATATTAGTGCACTAAATCTTTCTGAGGAACAGGGAACAGGAACAGAGCAGAGGAAAAGCACAATCCCCCCAAGCACATACACACCACCACTACTACTAGCATGAGTCGGCTGCAGCAGCCTCAGATTCTTCCATGGTCCAGATGCAGTCATATCACTTCACCTTCTCTGTACCATCTCCATGACAACCATGTAATTTGGGCGCTATACTGCCGAAGTGATGCTCAAATGTAACAGTGTTATAAAATACAACATAGACTATATCCGAGTCTTGTTAAGGAAATCAGTCTTGTACTATATTACAACACAAGGGGAAAATTAACATAAAAACGAAGCTGATAAAGTGATTTGATGGTATTGCTAATTTTGCAGTCTCTGAGCACACACAATCATTTACTCCCTATGGTTTTCTTCCCACAACTCACCTATATAAATAACAATCCACATCTTCTGCATTTGGTTCAAGGGTTGTGAAATCAATGAGATGACAATGTGTTTGATTAGAGCCACATTTTTCACACCCCATGCTCTTTCTCTAGGAGAAACTGGAGACACATGCATTATTGTGCCGAAGGATGCACATTGGAAATGTCTAAAGATGAATCAAATCCTAGCCGTTGCAGCTTTAAGCAAATGCATCAAATATTAATGAGAGCCGTAACACTAATAAAATGCCTTACCAAGAAGAATATTACATGCCTTGACACAGAGGTGAATGAATACAGGATCAAAAATGTCTATATTGTTATTTCACTTACCGGAGGCAAAAGCTTCCCCCACAAATGCAGTTCCTTTTTCTCAACAATCCATGTAAAATAATCAGCAGCTATATGTAAGGAGTCATCTTTTCCCCAGTGCCTTCCCAGACTTTCCTTTTATTGTCTTTCCTCAGCACTTATAATGGGTCACGCCTCCCTAGCTTTCCTTCAGGTGTCAAAAGATTGCTAGGAAGCAGGTTGTAGGAAAGGCGGGAGAGGAGAAAAGAGGAGGGGTGGGAGAAAAGGCTGAAAAGGGAGGTTGAGGATGATGGAGCCTGTATTCACTGTATTCACTGAAAAGAGCAGGGAGAGACCTGCTGCACAAGGGTTTGGGTGAAAATGCATTCAAAGAGAGTGAACAATTTAATTAGGAGTTACCATAGCAAGTGCGAGGAAATGGCTAAGAATATTTAACGTTTTCCTCCAAGATGTGTCGAATGGATCTGCCTTCTGCTAACCAATCAGAAACCTTGAAACTAGAACTCGGAAATTTCTGCCAAACCGGCAAGCTGTCTTTAAGAAAATAGGGTGCATACAAAACAATAAGCTCTTTAAAACTTACAAGAATATACTTACATGGCTTATCTGCTCTTCCTCCAAGCCACCTAGATGGAGTGTTGCACTGAGAGCAGCTTTTAGATGGCTTTTAACTGCTTAAATTGTGTGCAATTGCTTCCTGTTAGGTTGTATGTGTGTTTTTTTAAAACCGTATTATAATACTTTTTATCTGTTCTTGAACACAGAACATGCCCATTAATTTATACATGTGTATATTCTACATACAGTAGAGTCTCACTTATCCAACATAAACGGGCTGGCAGAACGTTGGATAAGCGAATGTATTGGATAATAAGGAGAGATTAAGAAAAAGCCTATTAAACATCAAAATAGGTTATTATTTTACAAATTAAACACCAAAACATCATGTTATACAACAAATTTGACAGAAAAAGTAGTTCATTACACACTAATGCTATGTAGTAATTACTGTATTTACGAATTTAGCACCAAAATAACACGATATATTGAAAACATTGACTACAAAAATGCGTTGGACAATCCAGAATGTTGGATAAGCGAGTGTTGGATAAGTGAGACTCTACTGTATTTGTATTTTGCCTTACTTTACACCAGAGCTTTCCAAACTGTGCGTCACAACATATCGGTGTGTTGTCTGAAGTGTGTAGGTGTGTCACGCAAATGTTAACAAGAAACCTCTGAAACTATGAAATAAGCAATCAAACATATATATTTTAAAAATATAAAAGAATGATTTTCATGAGATATGTTGTGTCCCCAAACATTTCATTATTAGGATTTGTGTATGTGTCTGTATCTCTTGTAAGGGGTTGGTTTAACATCTGGTTTGCTAATAAACCCAAACTACTGCGCCGTGAAAGGATGCATGTCTAAAAAGGGTGTCATCAACATGAAATGGTAGGAAAGCTTTGCTTTGCATACAGAGAAGATACTGGCACAAAAAGTACATCAAAGTGTATGTTCTATTACCGTGTTTTCCCAAAAATAAGACACTGTCTTATATTTATTTTTCCTGACAGCTTTCCAACCATTTCATGTTGGTGACCCCCTTTTTAGACATGCAACCCCTTACAAGAGATACAGCACATACACAAATCCTAATAATGAAATGTTTGGGGACACAACATATCTCATGAAAATCCTTCTTTTATATTTTTAAAATATATATGATTGATTGCTTATTTCATAGTTTCAGAGGTTTCTTGTTAACACTTGCGTGACTACACCTACACACTATGGCTTCTTTTCAAGAGATGTCTTATTTCTATATTCATGGCCAGTACTCAAGTGCTCAGATGGCATGATGGCCAGATGCCTCCCTCTGTCAGGAGGGACTGCTGCTCCTGCTCCTACAAGGGAGCCCAAGCTCTGCAACAGTGAGAGAGGCGGCCCAGCTAGTAGCGCTCCAGCATCCTCCTCCAGCAGCAAGAGCACCGGGGAGGAGCCCCAGGGGCGGGACCCAAGCAGGTCCCACCCCCTTCGCCTTCTTGCAGCATTTCCCCTTACCAGGGCTCGCCACTGCTCCTTCTTCCTCCACTTGGTAGACTTTTGAGTTCCTTGCACCCTTCCCTTGCTTGGGCAGGGAGACGGGCATGATGGTGTGAGTTGGTAAGTCAGCCACAGCCATGGCAGAAGGAAAGGGTGGCTGTCTTCTTTACTGCTCCATGCCGGTACGCTGCATAGCCATGCCTATCACTATGTCTTATTTTCGAAGTAAGGCTTATATCGCGCAAATGTATAGAAATCATTCTATGGCTTAATTTATGGGTATATCTTATTTTCAGGGAAACATGGTATGTATGATTCTTCTTCTATATATGATATAGAAGGGTCTGCCAGATCTGACAGTGGGAAAGCAACGATCATCCAGGACCTTATCCTGGATGAGCAGGCAGACCTGGCGTGCATAACGGAGACCTGGTTGGATGAGGCTGGGAGAGCTAACCTCACCCAGCTTTGTCCACCAGGTTATACCGTGCAGCACCAACCAAGATCTAGAGAGAGGGGAGGAGGGGTCGCAGTGGTCTATAAGGAGTCTATCCCCCGATCAGGTGCCCCATCCTGCAGACAATCTTGTTAATGTGCTCATCGGAGGGTAGGGGGCCGGGACAGTTTAGGGATTCTGCTAGTGTATCGACCACTCTGCTGCACTACAGTCTCCCTGCCTGAGCTAGCTGGGGTGGTTTCGGGCCTGGCATTGGAGTCCCAACGGCTCATTGTGCTGGGGGACTTCAATGTCCATGCTGAGACCACTCCCTCTGGTGTGGCTCAGGACTTCATGGCCGCCATGGCAACCATAGGACTGCCCCAACTAGTATCTGGCTTTACCCACAGAGCAGGGCACACACTTGACTTGGTTTTCTGCCAGGGATGGGAGGAAGGTGGTGGTGTGGGGGAGCTTACCATCGCTCTGTTGCCATGGACCGACCATCACCTGATCAGGTTTAGACTTACTGCGCCCCCCAACCTCCGCAGGGGTGGAGGACCTACTAAAATGGTCCGCCCCAGGAGGCTTATGGATCTGGATGACTGATAGCTCTTGGGGAGTTTCCCGCCACCTCGGCTGGTGATTCTGTCGATGCTCTGGTCACCCTTTGGAACAAGGAGGCGACTAGGGCAATAGACAAGAACACTCCAGGAGTCCCCTCTCGAGTACCCGAGCTAAACCATCTCCTTGGTTCACTGAGGACCTGGCAGCAATGAAGCGAAAGAAGAGGGAACTAGAGTGCATGTGGCGTTCGAAGCCAAAACGGGTCAATGCAAACACGGTTGTGTTCCTATCTTAGGGCATATGCCGTGGCAATAGACGCTGCAAAGAAATCTTTCTTTGCAGCTAATATTGCGTCCGCAAAGAACCGTCCGGCAGAGCTGTTCCGAGTTGTCAGAGGTTTGTTATATCCTGTCTCTCAAGACTGGATCCCTGACAATTCGGCAGCCCGCTGTGAAGCATTTGTTCGGTTCTTTGCGGACAAAGTCGCTTTGATCCGTTCTGGCTTTGACACCATATTAACGGCAGCTTCCGAGGATGTAGCACGAGCGCCTGCTTGTCCTATTTTGATGGATTCTTTTCAGTTGGTTCAGCCTGAGGATGTGGACAAGATGTTTGGAGAGGTGAGGGCTACCACATGCATCCTAGAACCCTACCCATCCTGACTGGTAAGAGAAGCCAGGGGGGGGTTGGCCGAGTGGGTGAAGGTGGTAGTGAATGCCTCCCTTCGGGAAGGCATATTTCCAGCGAGCCTGAAATTAGTTGTGATCAAACCGCTGTTGAAAAAGCCATCACTGGATCCCACTCAATTGGACAGCTATCGGCCTATTTCCAATCTCCCCTTTTTGGGCAAGGTCGTGGAACGTGTGGTGGCTGCACAACTCCAGGCATTCTTGGTAGACGCTGATTTTCTAGATCTGGCACAGTCTGGCTCCAGGCCGGGGCATGGTACCGAGACAGCCTTGGTCGCCTTAGTCAATGATCTTCGCTGGGAACTGGACAGGGGAAGTGTGTCCCTGCTGGTTCTGTTGGACCTCTCAGCAGCCTTCAATACCGTTGATCACGGTATCCTTGCCGGGATGGGGCTCGGAGGTACTGTTTTACAGTGGCGCCAGTCCTGGAGGGTCGCTCCCAGATGGTGTCATGGGGGACACCTGCTCGACCCCACAACCATTCACTTGTGGGGTCCTGCAGGGTTCAGTACTGTCCCCCATGTTGTTCAACATATACATGAAGCAGGCGCGGCTGGTGGAAACGAGGGACAGGGCATTCTCAGTGGTGGCTCCTTGGCTGTGGAACGCTCTCCCCAGTAACATCCGGCAGGCCTCAACTCTTCTGGGCTTCAGGAAGAACGTTAAAACATGGCTTTGTGTGCAAACATTTAATGAATAAGTACTATATTGACATGGTCTGAACTTAGGTTTATGTGCAATGGTTCCTTGGAAGAATGGTATTAAGTAACTATATGTTTTAAGCTTGACTAATGTATTTTATGGATTATTGTTAATGGTTTTAGATGTGTTGCTGTTTTTATTGATCTGTTTGGCATTGAATTTTGCAGGTTGTTGTAAGCTGCCCTGAGTCCCTTTGGGTGAGAAGGGCGGGGTAGAAATGTTGTAAATAAATAAAAAAAAATATTATCACTGGACTACCATTTACCCTGCAGTTTGCAAGGAATGTCTGTAACTGAAGAGAGAATTCTGAAAATTGCTTTTTCTACTTCCTTTTTTAGAAAATAACACTTGTCCTATGTTTTATTTTCTCTTGGTTCCACTGGGCAGGATTCTAAAGAATGTGATGAGAGTTCACCTGGAGCATGCTGCTTGTGAATGACCCCCTTTTCTAAAATATCAGGGTTTTTGTGTTATCAAATTTACCGGAAAACTTCATGGAGACAAGACTGCCTCTGTACATAACTATTGACCAGTCTTTAATCTTTCCTTTCGAAGTAAGGGTCTAGAGCAGGTCTGCACAACATGAGGCCCCTAAGCCACATGCGGACTGCATAAGCCATTGGTACAGCCAGAGAGTACTGCCTGCTGCCACCACCACTGCAGCTTTTTGCTCCGGCACACAAACTTCTTCCCCTCATCTTCCATCCCCTCACTGCTGCCACTGCTACTTTCTCTTCTAAAAAAACAAAACAAAACCTGGGGTGAGTGCAGTGCATCAAACTAGCTGTGAGCAGCAGCAACTTGAAAGGAAGGTAGAAGATTGGGGAGGCAGAAGCAGCATCAGGGTGGAGCACAGAAGTTTTCTGGGCTGACCATAGCAGCTGACTTCCCTCCTGATCCTCTTTACATTTTTTAATATGAGAAAACCCTGGAAATAAACTGGCGAGGAGATCGTGCCAACTTGAGGTGAGGCCGTCAGGACTTTCCTGCCTTCACCCTCCCTGGTTTGTGTAAGGAAGAAAAAGAGAGGGGAGGGGAGGGAGAAAGGGAGGGGTGGGGGGGTGAATGAAAGAAAGAAGGAAAGAAAGGAGAGAGGAAAGATTGGGTGTGAATGCATAGATTGAGGTTTTTCCAGGTGGAAGTGCTTCTGGTCAGTAGGAAAACCAACTTGGAGATTGGGATCACAGCCTGTTTTGGAAGGGATTGCTCTCCATCAGAAAGATCAGGTTTGTAGTTTAGAAGGTACTCCTGGAAAGCCAGGTTGCTGCTGTGGTCAAGAACACCTTTGCCAAGTTTTTGCTGGTGTACCAGCATAAATTGATGAAAGCAGAAATGACCACAGTGGGTCATGCTTTAGTTACCTCTTGATTAGATTACTGTAATGTACACATCATATGGTTCCCCTTTGTTTCCAGTATCAGAAAAAGCATGACGCTCTGTTAACTTTGCTGAGAAACAGAAGAATGCTGGGCTAAAGAGGCTTTTGGACTGATGTAGCAGGACTCTTTGTATGCTTGATTATATTATCCTCTCTACTTCCTCCCATACACCCCTCTTCATTTGACAGCAGCTAGTGAGGACCCTTCTACACTGCCATATAAAATCCAGACTATCTGCTGTGAACTGGATTATATGGTAATGTAGACTCATATCATTCAGTTCAAATCAGATAATGTGGATTATCTACTTTGATAATCTGGATTATGTGGCAGTATAGAAGGGGCCTGAGAAATTCCTGTTTTACCATCCAACTGGGTGACATCTGTCCCTTTCACCTGCTTTTCTGCTCATAACACTTTTTTTCTCCCGTTACCACTTTTTCTTTCTTAGAGGTTTGAGGGTTAGTATGCAGTGGTATATAGAATTGACATAGAATGGCATTTAGTGGATGCAGTTCAATGATGACATTCAGTTGAATTTAGTATATAGCATCTAACAACTTTTTAGTTTTCGTGTTTGATTCCTGACAACACAATCAAGAGTATTTATGGGTTAAGGTAAAATTCACATTCAAAAATTTAAAGTATCTATTCCAGTACAAAGAATGGGCTTAGAAAAATTAATATATTGACTGTGATTCCCTATTGATATCAGTGGACCTGCTCCAAGCGTGTATATTGACCTCATTATAAAGGTAGATTTGGCGGCAAATGCTGATCTAGCTTCAGTCACCCACAGTCACCAAATGATGTTGTGCCGGCTCTGTAGGTGCAGAGGAGTGGAACCGGAGTGTCGCCACCACCCTGAGCACACTGGAGGCTTCCTGTGTTGCCCAATCTATGGAGGGAAGCCGTTCACACCATGTATGCTCCATGCTTCCCCTCATGTGATTGCCTTCCCAGCAAGGTGGGTGATGCAAGGTGTGAGGTGCCGGATTTTTCACACCTCACGGCAAAGCGGACCGCTGCCTCCTTCTGCTGCCGGCCATTTGATGAGGTGATATGTCTGGTATGTGTGAGTGTAATTATTTTATATTTACAGAAAAGTATACATTTATGAATTGTTATGATGTTTCTATAAAGGGAAGAGAATAGCAATCACACTTTGTTGAAAACCGCAGTATCCTTGGAGCAAAAATACCAAAAGCAATTGACATTCAGGATCAACTTATGTTTTACTAGTTTCCCTGGGTCTTTTTCAATTTTGTCTAAGTTTAAGTCCAACTCACTAAGTCCAGAAATAGGTGGTATCCTGGTTTAACAATTAATAAAATGTATGCTACAAAGTCAGTAGTACTGAAATTCTCCCCTCTCCTTTACAGTTCCTTTCCCGTCTATATGAAGAGTAATCTCTAATTTCTGGCTGTGGTGAAAATTTCTGGATGTTTGCTGGTTATTTCATTCCTAAGTATCTATATTTGTCTGCTGGTGACATTACAGCATTCATTGGATGTCAAAACAGCAAGCCTGCTTGCAATTAGGACTTTATCACACCAGCTGGGTGTCTCGTTGCAATTGTGTTAGTGTAGGGAATGGAAACATAATGGTTTTTAAGCGTTCATTATCACACTCCTTTGCATTAGCACAACCGTGCTGCTTTAACAATCTGTGGTCTTGCAATCTGTCTTCCACACAGCCACTGTAACTATGTCTTTCTGTGATACGCCCTACCCAATGTGCTTTCAGGTTTTTTATAACTTTATTTTACTACAATTTTGAAATTATTGTAACAAAATAGAAAAACAGCAATAACCAACTTAGGAATAGTGAATGGGATGAGGGAGAAAGAAAGAGGATAATCATGCACAGTGACCCCATGTGCCTGTCTGCATATTGGAACTGTAGTGGAAGGGATTTATCTCACAGAAGTCAGTAATAGAAAAGAAGTGATATCAAGACCCATTGATGGGTTTTACTCATCAATGAAAACATGTGCTACCCTAAGAAAGCAGCAACAGGATGGATAGGGCTTCATGTGATAAGTAACAACTAAATCAGGGCCGGTGCAACGTGGAGGCCATTGAAATGGCCGCGTCAGGTGCACGTCAAGGAGGGGCACTGTTGAAACCTCGACAGTGCCCCCGTGTAAATTTACCGAGGAGAGAGGCGGCGGCGGGGACCATCGCCTCCCTCCTCAGCGAAGAGCTAGGCCTCAGATGAGGCCTTCGCCGAGGAGGGAGGTGATGGTCCCTGCCTCCGCCCTTGGTGAACTGCCTCCACCCTCGGTGAACAGGAAAGGCCTACGGAGGCCTAGGTATTCCCGCGAGATCTCACAAGACTTCGTGAGAATACTTAGGCCTCTGTAGGCCTTCCGCTTTTGCCAAGGAGGGAGGTGGCGGGGGCCATCGCCTCCCTCCTTGGCGAAGGCCTCAACGTCCGCCAAGGACGAAGGCAATGGTCCCGCCACTGCCTCCCTCCTTGGCAAACGGGGAAGGCCTACGGAGGCCTTCCCTGTTCACCGAGGGCGGCGGTGGCGGGGGACATCACCTCCCTCCTTGGCGAAGGCCTCAACTTCCGTCGAGGAGGGAGGCGATGGTCCTGCCGCTGCCTCCCTCCTTGGTGAACGGGGAAGGCCTACAGATACCTAGGCCTCAGATAGGCCTTCTGCGTTCGCCAAGGAAGGAGGTGGCAGCGGGACCATTGGCTCCCTCCTCAGTGAACGCAGAAAGCCTTCGCCTGGGAGGGAGGTGATGGTCCTCCCCGCTGCCGCCGCTGCCGCTGCCAGAGATATGTGTAGGGCCTTGGGGGTGGGGGGCACAATTTCGGGGGCGGGGGGCGGGGGGGGCAGCCACTAGGTTTGCTTACAAAGCGAAATTACCTAGGGCCGCCCCTGAACTAAATACAATATTTTCTTCCTGAAATTCCATTTTCCTAGCTTCATGTGATAAAGTCCCTAGTCTGTTTTAGTAAAATCAACCAAGTGTTTTGTGGCAACTTAAAGTCTAACAACTTCTATTTGTCATTAGGTTTTGGGAGTTTAGGAAAGCTTTTTTTAGTTAGTTTTATGGTGCCAAAAATTTACCATAATGAGAGTAATGCCAGAATTTTAATCAAAACATATTTTCAAATGAGGGTGTTTATCAGAAAGAATTTCATTCTTATCACATGTAAACAGCAGTGCACAAATATTTATGCAATCTCGAGGATAGAAATTGCCAGACATCACATCAACAAAAACAGAGAATCACTTCTACAGAATGAATAGTAACCAATCATTGAGGCGTTCCCACAATTCAATTGAACAAATTGCTCTCTTGTCTCAAGTCTCACAGCTGCTGAGATCCTGTGGGCAAACCCGCCTTTAAAAATATCTTAATAGAAAGAAATAACATGTCACAACCAAAGCAGACTGGCCAGTGTTACAAGACAAAAATGGAGGGATTTCCTGTTTTGTTGACATGTTACTGCAACATGATTTTTATTTACTAATCACTAATTCACTAGGTTCCTCAGTTCACATTACTTTGAGAGGAATATTGTTTCTCTTTATTATGTCTGAAACATTATGTGCTACACAGATGATTTTCCTACTTGTAACACATCACTTCCACATGTTGTGTAGGTTGTGTTTCATATTAAGGACCACTAAGCTCTTTTTTTAAATGTGATTAAAATTGTCTGGTTTTATTCAATTGCCAGTATTTTACTTTAGCATACACATTTATTCTACTGATGTAAATGCCTTGAGTGCCATGGAACACAAAACTAAACTGCAAACTTCCCACAATATTTCAGGCCATTTTCTGGTTTTCTTCATTTGTTAATCTGCAACCAACTGGTTCACAGCAAAGAGCAAGGCAGTGGAAGGCTCTTAGAAGTAGATCAGTGGATCACTTGCTGTCTTTCCGGTCTGGTAACTAGTCAAAGAGGGCTTCTCACCGGTGTTAGGAAGGGGTTCATAGATATGCAGGTACAGATATTGTCCTTATCTAAGGATAATATTTTATAATTTATTTTCTAATTATTTGTTTATTATTTAATTTATTTATTATTTAAGGACTACTAAGCTCTTAGCAGGATAGGCAGGGAGAAGATTGATTACTTGGAAAACAAAATAACCAAACCTAGAAGGTAGCTTGTCCCCACCCTTTCCTACTTTTCATTTTGACTGAAAACACATATTTCCACTTCAGAAACAAGGAGCCAAGCCATTATAATGGATATTTAGGACTGTGAATAAGAGGATCCATGCCTGGTGAGTGTATGCTAAACTAGATAGGCCAGGATAAAAAAAACAACTCACCAGGTTGAATAATAATAATAATAATAATAATAATAATAATAATAATAATAAAACTTTATTTGTATACCATTCAATCTCCCCAAAGGCAAGCCACAGAGGTTTATTACTAATTGGCCAAAAAGGATGCAAGTACAGCAATTTGGTTCAAAATGGACAACCATATACAAGAGATAGATACAGTACAAAGAAAGATACAAGTTACCCAAAAGTCATGAAAAATAGATACAATTTATTAAAGAGTTAGAAATGTTAAAGTTTAGGAGTTTTACAGTTGCTGGAGGTTCTGTCTTGATCTTCTGATACTTTGAACTTGCGTAAGTCCGAAAAGCGTATTTTTAAAAAAATAAGGGAAATAAGGGAGTATTATGGTTTGACAAGACCACCACCCCTTCCCTGTTTTAAGAC
This sequence comes from Anolis carolinensis, assembly GCF_035594765.1. Taxonomy (NCBI): domain Eukaryota; kingdom Metazoa; phylum Chordata; class Lepidosauria; order Squamata; family Anolidae; genus Anolis; species Anolis carolinensis. Next base: position 136,978,133 of record NC_085844.1, read on the forward strand.
TAAAAACCTTTAACAATAACACTAGCCAAGGTCAAGAGTCTAAAATAAGCCCTGTGTTGATTCGTAAGGTAAATCACAGATACACCCATGGAGTTTTAATTTTTATTTACATAGGGAAGAACACAGCAATTAAATATATAGAACACAAAAGTAATGTTTGAACAATATAATCTAATAAAAAAGTGGTAACCAGAGGCACCACGAATGTGATTGACATTGACCAATAATTGGCTAACTAGTGCATCTTTCTCAGATTTTCAAGAATAAACACATCTGATTTATTAGGTCTAATGAGAGAGGCTCCTATTTTGGCCCTGAATACTTGAGATAAAAAAGCTGGTGGCTTGGTGCAAATTCACATTTTCAGCCTCATTGGTGGCTGCTAGAACCTGCTTTACGTACACCACAAAGATTCCTTGCAGAGTCCTTGAAATAAGATCATTTCTCACCTCTGTTTTAGTGTAAATGACTGAAATTCATATTTACAAAGAAATTGATTATTCAAAATATCAGTAATCATTTCATATTAATGCTCTGGTTGGAGTATTAGTAAATAACTTAATGTTTTTCCTTGGTTGCTTCTTTAACTCTTTGATAAATGTTGATTTCAGAATCTACTTTTGAGGTTTTCAACATTCTAAGTAGCAATTTTCACTTTTAGCTGTTGCGAGCACCAGGCAGCCTATTAGCAGAATATCTAACAAAACCTTAGATGTCTGCTGACATTTGATCTTCGTACACGCATCTAAATTCAGAGGTACTTCTCATTTTACTGTATACCATTATGATAATCTGAAAAGCCTCAGTTAATGATGTTCAAGTATCCTTGACCCTGGGCACCACTATCACTTCTTTATGAGAACCACTAAGAAAAAACTATTGACAGCAATTACTTTCTTGAAACTTACTATGGCTTGGATAGAAAGTGATTCATCTAGAAAATGTCTGACTTTAACTGATTATGGGAGTTTATGGAGAATCAGGCCTGATGAAAACTTGTATGGGAGACCACCAGGAAATAACAGTAATCTCTAGGTAGATCTTAGAAATTATCCTGCCTGAAACCCTGGGTTCCCAGAAATCGATTGCCAGTCAGAGTCAATAGGATTAGTCAAGTTGAATTGATGATCTAAGGGCCCATTCAGACAGGCCTGTATCCCAGGTCTGTCTGGTTTTTTTACCACCACTCTCCCTGATAAAAACAAATTAATTCAGAACAAAACAGGCTTTGCCTGCTTTGTTCTGAATTAATTAGATACCCCAGATCTAATAGGGTATTGGACCTGTAGGGACTCACCCCGGGTTGTTCCAGGACCAACCGTTTCCCAAAAGTGTGAGATGACACCCACCCCCTCTCCCAAGCCCTCAAAACTACCCTTAAGGCCACCATTAAGGTACTCCTTGAGTCTTCGTGGCACATAGTGCAAGAAGCAATCTTGCCAATCTCCTGGTACATCATTTCTACGCGCCAGGAGGACCCAAGGAGTATCTTAATGCATCTGGGTAAGTTTATATATATATATATATATATATATATATATATATATATATATATATAATAAATCAATACATGCACAATACATTTGTAATACAATAGACATGTAGTATCCACAATGTGATATCATTATATCTACTATTGATTTCACTCTTATAATATGGAAATAGTTAAATATATCATCGGGATTGTGCAAGGCCTAAATGTTATATATATTGTGTGTGTTACTGTTGTTTTATAGTTCTATAATTTTAATGGTTTTAATCTATTGTCATTGTTATTGTTTTGATGTGTAGTTTTTATATATATAAGGCATTTCATTTTGTCATTGATTATGTTAGGAACTGCCTTGAGTCCCCTTTGGGGTGAGAAAAGTAGTATATAAGTGCAATAAGTAAATAAATATTATATAAGATTTTATTCTTATATAGGTGAATGTCGGGAAAGTTTTTTTAAAAAATTAAGGATAGTTTTGAGGGGCTTCTGGGTGGTCAGGTGCCATCCCAGTAGTTACCAGGATGGCATTTAGACACCTGCCCAGGAAAGCCCGGGTTTGGGGTAGCTTGTGGGGACAAAAACCCACGCCAAAGCAGATTTTCTAAACCCACATCAGCATAGGTTTTACCCCTGTCTGGAAGCACCCTTATTTTCCATCTCTATAATCCAAAGCAATAACCCATGCTTTACTCTGATGTTGCTTACATTTTTCTTCTTCAAAAAACCCCCCTTCAACCAGGATATAAAAACCTTTCTTCCAAATCCAACTTAATATTCATTTCCTGGGGAACAGAAAATATGTATGTGTATTTCATCAGCTATGTTTTCGCCCACTTTCACTACTTCACCTATTGTCGACCACAAAGTTTTTCACTCCAGAGTTTGTCTTCTTATTCCTCCTCCTCCTTGTCTTTTTTGGAATAACAAGAAAAATGAAAGAAATATCAAGGCAAGCACTCATGTGAAATTGTAGATCCAGCTTTCAGCATAGTATTTTGTGATTTGGCTTCTGATCTCACGCATTTCCTTGTCAAATAACCCCTTTTCATTTTCACTCTCTTCCCCTTCCCAATGTCTGACTACTTGCTGTTTCATATGGTGAACTACACAACTGCAGTTGAATTCATGGACTTAGTACGAAAAGGTTAAACCTAAAATAGTTTGAGAGAAGTATTCATACATACAATATAGTCCAAGAGCTTCTTGTAGTTTCTCAGTGCATGAACACCAAGCACAAAGTAGCTGCACACAATAACATCCTGCAGAAACTTACTGGCAGTGCATGGGGTGCAGACCTAAAATTAATAAGAACATCAGCCCTGGCCTTGTCTTACTCAACAACTGAGTATGCCAGTCCTGTTTGCCACATGTCTGCCCATGCGAAGCAGGTGAACATAGCACTGAACTAAACATGCAGAATATCCACAGGATGTCTCAAATCTACACCTGTTGATAAACTCTACAAGCTAGCTGGCATTGCCTCACCGATGTGCGACAGGAAGTGCTGCTAACTGTGAAAGAAATAAGGTTGAACATTGTGAAAGTCATCCACTGCATGGCTATCAGCCTCCTCCCAGTAGACTCAAATCAAGGAAAAGCATCATGAGAACCACCACTCCTCTTAACGTTCCCTCAGCAACAGCAAGAGTATCCCTCCGGGCAGCTAAACCAGGAAATCCCAGTTGGATAACTCCCCATGAGGGTCTTCCTCCAGTGGCAAACCAAGAATGGGCAATTTGGAAGTCCCTGAACAGACTCAGAAGTGGAGTGGGCAGATCAAAAGACAACTTGGCAAAATGGCACTACCTAAAAGAATCCCCCACCTTCAGCGACTGTGGAGCAGAACAGACAACTCTACATCTGTATGTTTGTCTGCAATATCCGGTCTCCTGTACAGAGGAAGAATTGTCTGAAGTTATAGACAATGCAGTCGCAGTTGCTCATTTTTGGTCAAAAGATATTTAGTTGCTTGTGCTCCTTCTTTTTTTATCAGTTTTATGCTAATTTATGCAGTGCTTTTGATACAAAATAAATAAGTAAATTGGTATGAACTTCTCATTCTGCAGCTTTTAAGTAAAGACCCCTCTAAACTGTCACTACCCATGATGACATTGGCTCCTTCTGGTTAGAAAGTAACATACAAGGATTTGTTGTAACTTTGTTGTTATTGGCAAATTTGTGTTTTCTTTTTCTTCTAGCTAATCCCCATTGCAGACAATTAGGAAGAAATGGCTAGAGTTCCTTCTTAGTGGAAAAGAAGTCAAAGAGGAGACAATGCTCTCTTTTCAGGGAGAGACCCAATGAAAAGGCTTAAAGAACAGGTTGATCCAACATCTGCCCAGTCCAGTAGTGGAAGACACCAGGCAACAAATTCATTTCACCATCACTCATACTGGATCAAGTGGCCAAACCCCATTCTCACAGGAGCCCCGGTCTGGCCCTCTGGGCTTCACCTTTCTTTGTGGCACCATTGCTTGTAGTTTCCTAGTTTTCTATAGGATTTTTCCACTATAAAAAGTTGAAACATCTTCCTTAAAGCATGCCTACTAGCAGTAAACAATTTGGGCAAGCTTATTTTGTTAACTTGTGGTCTTTGTTCCCACCCATCAGTCTGACACACATGACCTTAAGAATTTCTCTGAAATTGAGTTTGGATTTTGATGTGAAAGAGGTTCCCCACCTTGTCACAGGTCTCTTTCATGCTTCATTAAGTGCAAGTCATTGCACTTTAGTGCCACTTTAACTTCCTCAGCTCCATCCATGGAATTCTTATAGTCTGATGAGGCACAAGATCACTTTGGCTGAAGATTTTGAAGATTCTTCCCCAAACTAATCTCTGGATACCCATGAAAGTTAAAGTGGGGCTGGATCTACACTCCCTGTCATGCCCTTTTATGTAGTTTCTGTCCATTCTCACCAGTCCTTTCTGGTCAGAAACAACTCAGCCCAATATAGTGAAGTAACAGAAGATAGGAGACTTAAAAATGGCCACCTCCTCTTTATGTAAGAGTAGCAGTATAGTCATGCCCATTCTAAAGATGATGGCTTATTGGCAAGATAGGTTAGTCTCATTAAGGTTCAAATACCGCAAAATGTGGCAAAGGATTTTAGATATTAGTCATACAAGCTATTGCTTCCGACAGCTGAAAGAGATATTAGAATGTAAAGAAAAGTTACAGCAACAATATTTTGAATGGATAACCCATTTAGACAATATAATTTCCCTGTTTGAACACATGAACATGTCAGAAGCGTTAAATAATAAGGTGGAGATGTTAGAAGAAAGAGAAAGAAAAGATGAAGAATGAAGAATGATGCAAATGGTTCTTCAATTCTCAGCATGCATCTCATATGGGAAGAGCATGGGAAAGGATGATAGGTATCATCAGGAGAATTCTAGATGCTGTGCTCTTAATGTCACCAATCTCACTCATGAGATTTTCTTCACCCTCATGGCAGAAGTGATGATTATAATCAACAGTAGTCCTCTGACACCAGTATCAACAGACCCAGAAAACCCAAATGTTTTGATACCAGTGACCCTGCTAGCTTTTAATATCCCAGAATAGAAATACATAACTATAGTGGCAGAGTTGAAGAATATACATCACAAACAGTAGCAACAAGTACAATCATTAGCCAACACGTTTTGGAAATGATGGAGAAGAGAATATCTACCACTGTTCCAAAAAAGAACCAAATGGGAGCTAGCTCAAGATAATCTACAAACAGGAGACATAGTCCTGATGCAAGAAAAGGACACTCCTAGAAGGAATTGGTCATTAGCAGTGATAGTTCAAGTGATTCCAGGTAAAGATCACCAGGTTCACAAGGTTAAAGTAAAGACAACAAAGGTAACAGGATCCAGAGTCTTTGAAAGACCAATCACTGACCTAGTTTTATTATTTCATAGGGATGAATCTATAAGTTATAACAGTTATTGTCTGTATTAGGTTAGTTATTGATTTATTTAATAAGTGGTAAAACATATTGATAAATTTTAGATGGGGAGTGCCTGGGGGATCATCTAGACAGCATCTTTGCATTTGAAGCTTCCGTTGCCTTGCCCCTTTAAGAATCCCCTCAGGGGCAGAGCATCAGACAAGGCAATTCTGATTTTTGGAAGAGTCAATCTTTTCATGATTAGAAGGGGAAGAGAGAGCAAGGCCAGAAGGTCTATAAAGTAGAACGTCCAGTTGGAGCTGTATTCAAGTCCAGTCGGAATTAAATTTTGGGGCCATCTTAGAGACAGTTGAACACCATACAAGAAAGAGACAATAAGAAGAAATAAATATTCAAGGGCCTCAGTTCGGCCAGAACTATGCCTATCTCTCAAAAACTTTACCTATCCTCATAAAGATTTTATAGTGAGACTCAGGAGTATAGAAACTCTAAATTTCTTGTCAGTTAATAAATTCTTGTTTGATTCAACTATATAGTTTCCAATCTGTTCCTTGCATAGCCAGTTCACCTTCCCAGTAGTTAAGATAGCGTGGGGGCAGAACACTCTCCTATATCCCAAGATCTGATCCCAGATTATCTGCTTATCCCAGATGATCTGGCAGTGTAGACTCATATAATCCAGTTCAAAGCAAATAATCGGGGATCAGATCCTGGGATATAGGGCAGTGTAGATGCAGCCTGGAACAGGACTGCTAAAACTCTCTGGTTGAAAGAGATAATAGAAAATGGTCCATCTGGATTCACACAGAAACCATATGCACTTGTACTTTTTATTTCCAACAAAAATCTGTGCATTATTTCAATTTAATCAGACCTCTGTGTTATCAGGCAATTAATCTATTGCCATAATATTGTTTGCGCCCGTCCATTGGAAAATGCCCCATAAAAGGAGAGTGACAAGCAAAATTATTCAGGTGGAGCAAACAAAGTTGGCTTTAGGGAGCAAACAGATCACTCAGGAGTCTAATTTGAGAAGACAGGCTGCATGTTTTAATGAGGGAAATAGGCCACCTTCATTATCCTTACATCCTCTTTATAGCAGAAATACAAAAGAGTATGCAAATCTCAATTTGCATCTAAAGCTGTTTCCATTAGCCCTTCCCCCTGGAATTGCTTTTCATTGCTCATTCATTCACTCTTAGCAGAGAGTTCGGGCAATGTTGCCTAGTTGTTGTAGTCCTGTGGTTTCTGTGCACCTGTGTTTCGCTTTGTTTTAGAGAACTGATTTGTGGTGATTTATATTAAGAGCACCAGACTGCCTAAAACATTGAAGATCTTAGCTGTTTTATTGATGCCTGATTATTGTACTTGAATGAACGTTGATTAATTCCCCCTTTTTTGCCCACAAGACAGCCTGTTTTAGGACTTCTAGAATGCCTACTAGTCCCAGTAAATGTCTGGGCTTTCATCTTTCAGAATTTCTCCCTTGTAACAACTGTTTCTAGTCTTACATCTAATCCCACCCAAGTTTGTTGATGTTTGTGATAGAGTTTAGTGTTACACTATTTAACTGCCTGTTTATTTTCAAGTTTTCTTTATTTTCATTTGTAGTAATTGGTGGTATACGAAGGTTTGCTTTCACTCTCTCTTAGATGGGTTTGTAATTAGTTGTGAGCGAACCCAAAGGGTGGCCACTAATGGTTCCTCTTCATCCTGGAAAGACGTGACTAGTGGAGTGCTTCAGGGATCAGTCCTGGGCCCAATACTGTTCAACATCTTTATTAATGATTTGGATGAAAGTTTAGAGGACATGCTTATCAAGTTTGCAGATCAGAGCAAATTGGGAGAGATAGCCAATTCTTCAGAAAACAAGATCTGAATCCAAAATAACCTTTACTACCAGGCAAGATTCTGGAAAGGTTTGTTAAGGAAGTGGTCTACAAACACTTAGAAACAAATGTGGTCATTGCTAATAGTCAACACGGATTTATCAAAAACAAATCATGCCAGACTAATCTGATCTCTTTTTTCGATAGAGTTACGAGCTGGGTAGCTGCGGGGAATGCAGTGGATGTAGTGTACCTGGATTTCAGTAAGACCCTCGACAAGGTCCCCCATGACCTTCTGGCAAACAAGCTAGTCAAATGTGGGCTAGACAAAACTCCAGTTAGGTGGATCTGTAATTGGCTAAGTGAACAAACTCAAAGTGTGCTCACCAATGCGTCTTCCTCATCCTGGAAAGAAGTGACAAGTGGAGTGCCCCAAGGTTCCATCCTGGGCCTGGTTCTGTTCAACATCTTTATTAACGACTTAGATGACGGGTTAGAAGGCATGATCATCAAGTTTGCAGACGACACCAAACTGGGAGGGATAGCTAACACTCCAGAAGACAGGAGCAGAATTCAAATGATCTCAACAGACTAGAGAGATGGGCCGAAACTAACAAAATGAAGTTCAACAGGGACAAATGCAAGATACTTCACTTCGGCAGAAAAAATGGAACGCAAAGATACAGAATGGGGGACGCCTGGCTCGACAGCAGTATGTGTGAAAAAGACCTTGGAGTCCTCGTGGACAACAAGTTAAACAGGAGCCAACAATGTGTTGCGGCAGCTAAAAAAAGCCAACGGGATATTGACCTGCATCAATAGGAGTATAGTGTCTAGATCCAGGGAAGTCATGCTATCCCTCTATTCTGCCTTGGTCAGACCCTACTGTGTCCAATTCTGGGCACTGCAATTGAAGGGAGATGTTGACAAACTGGAAAGTGTCCAGAGGAAGGCGACTAAAATGATCAAAGGTCTGGAGAACAAGTCTTATGAGGAGCGGCTTAAAGAGCTGGGCATGTTTAGCCTGCAGAAGAGAAGGCTGAGAGGAGACATGATAGCCATGTATAAGTATGTGAGGCGAAGTCATAGGGAGGAGGGAACAAGCTTGTTTTCTGCTGCCCTGAAGACTAGGACATGGAACAATGGCTGCAAACTTCAGGAAAGGAGATTCCACCTGAACATTAGGAAGAACTTACTCACTGTGAGAGCTGTTCGGCAGTGGAACTCTCTGCCACGGAATGTGGTGGAGGCTCCTTCTTTGGAGGCTTTTAAGCAGTGGCTGGATGGCCATCTGTCAGGGGTGCTTTGAATGTGATTTTCCTGCTTCTTAGCGGGGGGTTGGACTGGGTGGCCCATGAGATCTCTTCCAACTCTATGATTCTATGATTCTATAAACTGATTAGAGAGCTGGGCCAAAACTGACAAAATACATTTCAACAAGTAGAAATATGCAACAAGGAGAAAGAAGATACTACACTTAGGCAGAATAAATAAAATGAACAGATGGGGGACACCTGGTTCAACAATAGTCTATTTGTGAAAGAGATTTTGAAGTTTTAGTAGACCACAAGTTGAACATGAGCCAACAATGTGATGCAGCAGCTAAAAAGGGCAATGCGACTTTAGGCTGCATCAAAAGGAGTGTAGTGTCCAGATCAAGGGAAGTCATAGTACTCCTCTTTGGTCAGACCTCACCTGGAATACTGTGTGCAATTCTGGACACCACAATTTATAAGAGATATTGACAAGCTGAAAGATGTCCAGAGAGGGTGACTAAAATGAACAAAGGTCTGGAGACCATGTCTGTGAGGAGTATCTTAACTGGGCATGTTTAGCCTGCAGAAGAGAAGGTTGAGAGAAGACATGATCACTATATTTAAATATTTGAAAGGCTGTCATAAGGAAGAGGGAGCAGACTTGATTTTTGCTGTTTTCGAGACTAGAATTCAAAGCAATAGGTTCAAAATACAGGAAAGGAGATTCCACCTGAACATTAGGAAGATCTTCCTGATTGTAAGAGCTATTCAACAGTGGAACTCTCTGCCTCGGAGTATGGTAGAAGCTCCTTCTTTGGAGGCTTTTAAACAGAGGCTGGATGACCATCTGTAGGGGGTACTTAGTGCTTTTCTTGCATGGCAGGGGCTTGGACTGGATGGCCCATGTGGTCTCTTCCAACTCTATGATTCTATGATTTTCCTGCCACCCTTTCCATCAGCTCAACTTCTATTCATATGCTCTTCCCTCAGTATCCATGCTCCTTGTCTCACATCATGTAAAGTTTTTTTTTAAAAAAAATGTTGCAGTCACAGTGCTGAAATGCTATACCACTTTAACACTATGACTGTAAAAGAAAGAAGGAAAAAATGTTCAATTAAAAATGTCACAAGGGAACAAAGGTTATCATCACCACCTTATCCATTAGGCACTTTAGAGCCTACAAAAATTTTAGGATATAAAAAAACCCTACAGAAATTGGGAAGAAAATCAAAAACTATTTTCAACTTTCATTTGTTAAATGGATACGCATGTTTTGAGGTCCATAGGATAGTTTTTGGAATTATGTATGTCTGCCTCTAGTGTGGTATGTCAAGGTGAGAGGGATTCAAATATAAGAGTACCTATGATATACAAAAAAGTAACCCTGAAAGTCACAACCATATTCCAAATGTCATCAGTGGAACTGCCCAAAAGTAGAACAGGAGAAACTGAGTCAATGGACATGTGACATATAACTTTGGGTATATCAGAGGTTTCTAGTAACCAGCTTCAATAAATCACTACTGACCGAGAGGTCATGAGTTCGAAGCCTAGGTCGGGTTAAGCCCCCGACCATTAAATAGCCCGGCTTGCTGTTGACCTATGCAGCCCCAAAAGACAGTTGCATCTGTCAAGTAGGGAAATTTAGGTACGCTTTATGCGGGAGGCTAATTTAACTAATTTACAACATCATAAAACTGCCAGCAAAACACGAGGAAAGGAATTACGAAGTACAGCCACTAGTGGACGGTGAAGCAACAGCTCCCCCTGTGGCCGGAATCGTGAAGCTGGAAAAAAAATGTTAAATGCCTCTGTGTCTGTCTATACTGTATGTTGTTTGTCTGTTGGCATTGAATGTTTGCCATATATGTGTTCATTGTAATCCGCCCCGAGTCCCCTTCGGGGTGAGAAGGGCGGAATATAAATACTGTAAATAAATAAATAAATAAATAAATTCTGGGAGAGAAAAATTTCTACATCTTGTCATGGGTTTTAACGGTTGCTGCTAATACTGAGATTCACAAGAAAAATATAAAAACAGGAAGAACATTATATAGATATAATAACAAATTTTCTTGCATACTTTTTGCCCAGTCCTGAGGCCTTGGGTCAATCTCAGTGGCAGATCCCATGGGGAACAGAGTTTTATTATTGCTTTTTCTTTTTCTTTTAAAAAAATAACAGAGTAGTTTTACTATTCAGTATTTCAGACTCAGAAAAAAAGTAAGTTAAGATCTGTGTCAGGAAATTGCTCTCAGACTGTATCATTTGAAATGGACTAGACAAAAATGTATGTCATGCTCTAAGTTTTACTACTGTACAGTGGATATATTGATACAATAACATTATAAGTGGTATTATTTCCTATTTAAAGTGTCAAACAGGAATGCTCCAAACTAAAAATTGTATTTTATTACTATTGTGTTAATATATAGAGCAAAATATTTGAAATCTATTGCTGATAGCAGGATGTGGCTTTAATGCATTCAGATGGCATTTTCAAAATGTCATTTTTATTAAGTTAAATATTTATTTTGCATTAATTTTATACACTTACACAGCAATCTTTACTCTGCACAAGTATATTTGTCACAACTGGGTATTAACAAGATCAGATTTAATTGCTTTACTAACCTGTCTTCACACTGTAGAACTAATGCAGTTTGACACAATTTTAACTGCTAAACTAAAAGGTCATGAAAAATTGCAATTTCCATGATTCCATAGCATCAAATCATGGCAGTTAAAATGAGGTCAAAATATATTACTTATATGCTGTAGTGTAAGGTAAAGGTAAAGTTTTCCCCTGACGTTAAGTCCAGTCATGTCTGACTTTGGGGGTTGGTGCTCATCTCCATTTCTAAGCTGAAGAGCTGGCGTTGTCCATAGACATCTCCAAGGTCATGTGGCCAGCATGACTGCATGGAGCGCCGTTACCTTCCTGCCAGAGTGGTACCTATTGATCTACTCACATTTGCATGTTTTCGAATTGCTAGGTTGGCAGAAGCTGGAGCTAACAGCGGGCACTCACTCCGCTCCCGGGATTTGAACCTGGGACCTTTCGGTCTGCAAGTTCAGCAGCTCAGTGCTTTAACACACTTCGCCACCGGGGTTCCATGCTGTAGTGTAGATGCATCCAAAGTTACTACAAGATTTTTAAAATTACTATTAAAAGTAATACCTGGATAGAGTGTTTTTAAAATAATAATGTTGTAATAATTGTTGAATCAATGTTGTAATTCAAACTAAAAGTTCATTTCTGAGATTCATACTCAAATCATCCTGTCAGTTGTCGTAATTGAAGACACAACTGAACACCTATCTCTTCCGGCAAGCCTACCTTGTCATTTTTAACTTATGAATTTTATCAGTGGATTCACAGATGAGCTCTCTTTGTCAGCTCCAGCTCCCCATGCAGAGACATGAGAGAAGCCTCCCACAAGGAGGGTAAAACATCAAAACATCCGGGCGTCCCCTGGGCAACGTCCTTGCAGATGGCCAATTCTCTCACACCAGAAGTGACTTGCATTTTCTCAAGTCGCTCCTGACACACAAAAAATCTTATATTTAACTCTAGGTATCTTGTTGTGTGTCTTTTAATTCTGTTTTATCTCTTGTTTTAATGATGTTGTATCTCGCCTTGAGCCACAGGGAGAGGCAGGTAATAAATGTATTATTATTATTATTATTATTATTGACACAACAACATTGTATGACACAGCAAACAAGATAGATATGCTGGATTTCGTATCACAAAATCACAAGTCGAACACTTCCCAAGTGTCTGGGACTGTGTGATGTATTTTTGTATAATAATAATATAATAATAAATTATTTATTATTATTATTATTATTATTATTATTATTATTATTATTATTATCCTGGTAATTCTCTATTTCCAGGAACCTGCTGTATTCATTGTATTCCATGCCTGTTCATAAGGACCATGTTCACACAAAGAAAGATATAATTAGGATATGAAGAACTACTGTGGTTAAACAGCAATTAACCTTTTGATACTTTGGGGGAGGGAGTGGCCTTTTTCACCGTCATCCTCAAAATTCCACAAGCCCCTCTCCCTGCAAAAAGAAAAATATGATGGACATGCAGGCTTTTTCTTTTTGAAGCTGGATCTGATTCTTATGCAAAAAACCAGAGATTACAACAATATGGACAGAGGAAAGCACACTCAGTAAAGATAGGAGGATGGGATGAAGCCTGGACCCTGGCTAAAATACAGGCAGCTTTTATGCCTCCCATTTGGACCATAGTGAAGCCTATGCCTGCAAAGATGTGTCCCTGGATAAGTGAACCAATTCTGACCAGATTTTCTCACCTTCAGGGAGCCAATAAAAACTGTGTAGCCTCCTGCAAGGGAAATGCTGGCTCCATGCAAAAGGTGGGACCAAGCCTCGACTTCCTTTACCCTTGCTATGGCCCACAAAATGGGCTTTCAGTTGCTCCCATGTATTTTCCCCAGAGTGTTAGGGAGTGGCATCATGTTGACTATTCCTTTCTTACCTGGAAACGAAGCAAAAGATTCACAGACTGGCACAGCTTCACAGACCATCACTTTATGTACCGTGTTTCCCCGAAAATAAGACAGTGTCTTATATAAATTTTTGCTCCCAAAGATGCTCTAGGTCTTATTTTCAGGGGATGTCTTATTTTTCTATGAAGAAGAATTCATATTTATTGTTGAACAAAAAATGAATATTTATTATATACTGTACAGTAGTTGTCATCACAAACCAGCATAACCAGACAAACTGTGAATCCTATCAAGAATTTCTTGTTACTACCATTATTTCCATGTACAACTAGTATGTATATTTACGAATCCTGCATGCTCTGGTCTTCTGTTTGGCAGGCGCTGGGCATGCTTCCAAACAAAAACTTTGCTAGGTCTTACTTTTGAGGGAGGCCTTATATTTAGCAATTCAGCAAAACTTCTACTAGGTCTTATTTTTCGGGGATGTCTTATTTTCAGGGAAACAGGGTAGCTATGATGTGGCCTAGAGGTTGGATCAAGGTGCCAAAAGGCTAGTGTTTGCATTCCTACACACCTGTGGAAACTGACAATGATATTAGGCAAAGTATGCCTTCTCAGCCTTACGACATCTTCAAATGGGCCCCCAGAATTGCCACACATTGTGGTGAATCTGGTGGTGCCTGGCGGGGGGATTCTGTCACCCATGGTACGCATTGCCTGACCCACTTGTTACCCCATCCCATGGGGGAAGCATTGGCTGCCTGGCTTCCCCCCATTGATCACCATTGAACAGAGGACTCCTCCTGTGTTGCCACTGTGGCTGCAAGCACTGCTTCCTCTACAGCAGTGGTTCCAAGCCTGGGGTCCCCAGATGTTTTTGGCCTGCAACTCCCAGAAATCCCAGCCAGTTTACCAGCTGTTAAGATTTCTGGGAGTTGAAGGCCAAAAACATCTGGGGACCACAGGTTGAGAACCACAGCTCTACAGCTTTACGATGGAGCCCCACTGGAAGCAGTTTAGCGTTGTAGGATGGAAGCTGGTGGGCTCTGTTGTAAAACTGTAGAGGAAACACGAGACCTCACTGTCGGGTGAGATAGTTAGATAAAAACAATGACAAATCTCATTTGAATAATCTTGTCAAGAAAGCTGTGTGACATGGTTCCCATTTGGATTTTGATATCTCAGATTCTTAGTTGAAAAGTCTCCCCAGTGGGGAAGGGGCCGTGTGCCTTAACACCTTGGGGTATTTGCTGAGATGGTCAAGGGCGCAGCAACTCCAAATTAGGCAGAGTTGCTACACATGACTACCTCCATGTGTTTTGGGGGAATTTCTACTGTCTTTTATAAACTACATGATTCTTTTTGGGGTGCCCCTTGTTGTGGTAATCTCTGAGCGGTTAGACTCAATTTAACCCTCTCTGGGGGAGATTCCACCAAAATTAGCAGAGTAGCAAAAGCAAAGCTTTCAAATGCAACAGTTACTTACACTGGTGAGCAAGAGAAGCCTTTAGGATTGCAATGGACTGCAGAGTCTCAATAAAAGTTCAAAAATATTTATTCAGGTAAAAAGAACTCCATTGTAGATAGAAAGGCTTGGGAACTGTCTAGATTACTATAGACTGGTTTCTAAGGAAAAATAAGAAAGGAAAAATAACAAACATCTACATAGTTACATCTTGCCAGGAGAGATGGCAGGATGCTTCTTGTTAGCTTGAAGAACAAAGGGAGAAAAGAGAACCACAAATGGTTCTGACCTCATGGTCCAGTTTATTGGGGCCATAAAAGACACTCTGACCAATGGGAAGTTAGTGTCCCTAAAGATTCACATTTCTACTAACTTCAAAGTAAGGGATGTGACGTAAATAGGATAGAGTGAAACATAGTAAAGCCTGTCTAGGCATGCTTTGGAAACAGGGAAAGGATTCCCTCAATCTAACTCTATCATCTATCTAACTACATTTGGACTTGAGTAGTCCAGGATGATTTCCCAACACCCCTTGACACTCTAGAACTATTTGTGGAAAGAGTGAGTATACATGGGGAAATGAAATTGTTTTAGTGGAAACGTCCTTCTGTATGTGAAACCACTGAGTGCATCCTCGTCCTTATTGTCCTCCATTTTATTAATTCTAGGTAATGTTTAGTACTGCTAAAATCTAGAGGCTAATACCTAAGTATTTCTTTATTAAATAAAAGTTAGAAACTAGATAGGGAAGGAAGTGGACCATTAGTCAAAACAGGAAGTAGGGTAGTCACAGAGAATACGTTTTTATCTAACACAATGGCCTCGTTCAAGCATTCACCTGATCATACAGAGACGTAAACTGATCATAATAATATTATAATTATAATTTTTATTTCTCATTTGCTTCTCCTTGTGGCTCAAGGTGAGATACAGGGATATGGACAGACATGCAAATCTCACTTTCTGAACATTGCCCCACAGCAAGAAGAAAGACTTCAGAGAGATGTATTGTTGAAGACTTTCAAAGTCATGATCACAGGGTTGCTGTATGTTTTTCAGGCCATATGCCCATGTTCCAGAGGTATTCTCTCCTGACGTTTCGCCCACATCTATGACAGGCATCCTCAGAGGTTGAGGATGCCTGCCGTAGATGTGGGTGAAATGTCAGGAGAGAATACTTCTGGAACATGGGCATACAGCTTGAAAAACATACAACAACCCACTTCAGAGAGACTTTTACACATGCATTGGACTGGATGTGGTTACCAATGTCTTCTTTCTGCAAATTCTACCATATTATATCACTTCTCAAGGGGCTCCTGGTGATACAGTGTGTTAAAAAGTTGAGCTGCTGAACTTGCGGACCAAAAGGTCCCAGGTTCAAATCCTGGGAGCGGAATGAACGCCCGCTGTTAGCCCCAGCTCCTGCCAACCTAGCAGTTCGAAAACATGCAAATGTGAGTAGATCAATAGGTACCACTCCGGTGGGAAGGTAACGGCGTTCCATGCAGTCATGCTGGCCACATGACCTTGGAAGTGTCTACGGACAACACCGGCTCTTCGGCTTAGAAATGGAGATGAGCACCATCCCCCAGAGTCTGTTACGACTGGACTTAACCTCAGGGGAAAACATTTACCTTTACCTTACATCACTTCCCACTCAGTGCTTGAGGGCCCTCTGTTGAAAAAAATAGTTCAGACAATCTTCCACAGGGAAAGTCACATTCACTGTAGATTTTTCTCTACTAAGTAGGAAGACGTTCACTTTGTGCTTTCTTTTTCTTCATGTGTTCATCATCCCTGGTGTTAGTGCCAACCAGAAAACTTGGACTCCGCTTGAATCCACTCCTGACTATCTCCATGATCCATTGTGACTTCCAATGAGTATCCTGGGTTTTTGTGGGTTTAATCCAACTTTTCCCCACTTTAGACAAAGTATCCCTGGGATTTATTATTATTATTATTATTATTATTATCATCATCATCATCATCATCATCATCATCCCATTTTTCTCCCATGGATGGGATTCAAAGCGGTGTTTGGACAGCTGGATCGGGTCCATTTCGGCCCAGCTCACTGTCAGACCAATACTTTTGTTATTATTCGTTCCCTACGTTCAGCAGTGCTCATCCCCTGTGTTGTTGCTTCTGATCCTTGTTGACCCTGGAGCTCCATGCAGATGATTGCCCATTACTTGTTGTGTCTGCTGATGTATGAACAAGGGATCTGCTTGACTAGCAAGGAGTGCCCCCATTTTGCTGGTTTCACATATGCCCCATTATGACATCCACAGACGCAACAGGTCACAGCCAGGAACTCACATGTCTACTCCGGGCTGGTGGGAAGCAGTGGTAGTGACACAGAGGATGTGGTAACATCTTAACAAGGCTGATTTGGTCCTGGGCAATCTGGACACCATGCATTCTGGATCTAGGGCAGCTCCAGGGCAGATACATATCAGAATAACCTGTCCAATGTAGAAATGGCCATAGTCTTTAACCCTTTCCTATGATTTCCATCCATTTAATAGAAATGACTGATAACACAGATGTCCAAAATTGAGGCTCCTATTTTTTTTTCAAAAGGTATGTTAGAAATGTGGAGTTCTAAATGTAAAAAAACCCCACCATCATGTACTGTTTTTTTTTCATAGCTTGCTTTGCTGTTTCTATTTTGTAATATGTGACTAAGTTTTCTTTGAGAAGAGTACGTAATAAGAAAGGGATTAAAGTTTCAAAATACCTTTAAAATACTTTAATGCACTGATAGGAAACACAATAATCTGTTCAAAATCACTAAAAGAAATATAACATCAATATCTGCATTAAGACTAAGTGACAACTGAATTGATAAAGTACTAGATTTATGAAAAAATGTGTGTGATATAGCCTTTTAATGTGTTTTTCAAATTTATCATGCACATTTTTTTCAAAACAGCAACAAAGTTGAAAAGAATGTGTGTTTTTTTAAGAAATCACAATGCTGTGTTTGACATTGAATGGTTTTTGGCCCCATCTAGTGTCCATATACCAAACTGTTGTCTCCAAACAATTTTCAGAAAATGAGTCTATCAAAGGCCTAGAAAACTGAGGAAAGAAAACAAAACATGCTGCATTCTGGTTGTGAATCACTTGTGTTGCATTCAATTTGATCTCAATTATGCATCAAAAACTGGAGGGAAAGCCAAATGCAAAGAAAAGCATGTAGGCAAAAAATATGAACTGATGCAAGGTGCTGGAATTTATATTTCAGAGGAAGAAACTAGCAAAACCACATCTGGAGCCCCATCTCCACTTCCATATAATGCAGTTTGAAACTGCATTATATGATCAGTGTAGACTCAATTTTCAAACAGATATATATATATATATATATATATATATATATATATATATATATAATGCATTTTATGAATGTTTTATGTAAGTTAATTTTTAACTGATTTATAGTGTATTGTACAGGTTTTATATGTGTGTTTTATTGTAAGCCGCCCTGAGTGCCCTGTTGGGTGAGAAGGGCGGGATATAAATGTTGTAATAAATTATATATATATATATATATATATATATATATATAGAGAGAGAGAGAGAGAGAGAGAGAGAGAGAGAGAGAGAGAGAGAGAGAGAGAAGCAATTCCTCAGGTGTCAAGGCCCCAAACATTTAAGCTTTAATTGTCACCAGCAACTTGAATTTAGATTGGAAGCCTATTGACAGCCAGTCCAATTCCTTTAGAGATGTTGTTATATGGTTTCTCAATACAGTTCCAATGAGTAGTCTTACTACTGCATTTAGCACTATTTGCAATTTTCAAGTCATCTGTAAGGATAGCCCAAAGTAGTGTGTTACAGTAATCTAGCTGGGAAGTTAACAGTACATTGACTACTATGGTTAAGTTATCCCTATCCAGGAAAGCCTGCAACTGTCAGGCCAATTAAAACCAGCACAAAATACTCAAAGCCACAGAGTTTGCCTGGGCCTCTAGTGACAATGATGGCTCTAAGACAGTGGTTTCCAACCTTTGGGCCTCCAAATGTTTTGGATTTCAGCTCCCACAGTTCCTAACAGCTAGTAAGCTGTCTGGGATTTCTGGAAGTTGAAGTCCAAAACACCTGGAGGCCCAAAGGTGGGGAACTACTACTCTAAGAGTACTCTTAAATTGCACACCTGCTTCTTTATGGGGAAAATAACCCCATCAAGAGCAGGTAACCTATCAAATTTCTGGACATGATAACCACCACTCTACAGAGCCACCTCTTAACGGGATTCAGCTTCAGTTTATTTCCCGTCATCCAGCCTGTTACAGCATCCAAGTACTATTCCAGCATCTTCATAGCCCCAGTGTACTCCAATAACATTGATGGCACCCCATCCTGACATTCTGAATGGCCACCCCCAAATGTCTTCATATATAGACACTGAATAGCAAGGGAGACATGAGCTAATCCTGTGGCAGATTTAATTCCAGTTCCAAAAGATTATTGGGAGGATTTTCCATTCAGAAGTTGAGCCAGGTTTAATTTTTACCAAAGTACATAGCCTGAAAAATGTACACATGAATTCCATGATACAACTGACAAAGTGCCTGCAAAGTAAAATGTTAAATGATTATTTAACAACAGCATTTAAATATATAGGGTTATCTTTTATTCCTGATAGAAAACAACAGCTGGAGAAACCACAGGCCAAATGGGAAACACCTATGGGCAAGAATTTTCTCTGTATAAGTAGGATTATTGTGTTGGTAGAAACTACCACTACTGCCAAACTCTGGTAAGTTTGGTCTCACACTGTATCTCCTTGGCTTGATCGATCCACGAAAAATTTGATTCTAAACTCGTTGCAAAAGTAGAGGGGGGCCGCGTTTCGTTTTTGAAGGTATTTCTGAATTTTGCCCCCAAAAAATTTCGAAATTAACGAAAATTCGTTATTTTCTAAATTAATTCGTTAATGGCGGACGCGCATGCGCAATTCCCAAAAACAGCACAGAGGGAGAGGACTTTACAGGACTCTCCCACCCTCATTTTTTGAGTGATCTTCTTCAAACTTGGTACAGTGGTAGAACACATTTAACACTGATAGCTCACCAAAATTTGGAACGTTTCCCTTATCCTCTGATTTTTGGCGAATTTTCATAGCTTTTATCATAAACCATTTTTTAATAATTGCAGAAATCTGTTCCTGGTTTGAAAGTCTTATTTCCTGTTAAATTGGGTTGTCTTTACTGTGAAAGTCATTGTTCTACTTCAGAAACTTTGTTTTTGTGGCTGAAACTTTGTTAAATTGGTGTGTGTGTGATATATACTGTGTATATATATATAGTCCCTGCATATGTGTGTGTGTGTTTGTGTGTGTGTGTGTATAGGTAAAGGTAAAGGTATCCCTTGAGGTTAAGTTCAGTCATGTCTGACTGAACAGACATGACTGTTCATCATGGTGCTCATCTCCATTTCTAAGCCCAAGAGCCAGTGTTGTCCATAGACACCTCCAAGGTCATGTGGCCGGCATGACTACATGGAGTGCCATTACCTTCCCGCCAGAGCGGTACCTATTGATCTACTCACATTGGCATGTTTTCAAGCTGCTAGGTTGGCAGAAGCTGGAGCTAACAGCGGGCACTCACTCTGCTCCCGGGATTTGAACCTGGGACCTTTCGGTCTGCAAGTTCAGCAGCTCAGTGCTTTAACACACTTCGCCATCGGGGCTCATGTATATATATATAATATACATACACATCCACACAATGTGGAGAATATGTGGAAAGGTAGATAGATAGATAAGTTGGGAGCCACAGTGAAGGCACCTTCCTGGGAGCAAGGTCTAATAATAATAATAATAATAATAATAATAATAATAATAATAATAAATCCCTTACAATATCCAAGATGGGTACCATTATTGGCAGAGAAAGCCAAGCTGTAGGAGTTGAAATCCAATCATTTATCCTCCCTATAGAATCAATTTTATATGCATTTTTAGCTACAGAATAGCTAAAATCAGGACAGTAAAAGAACAACATCCAGAAAATGGAAATTCCAGACAGGAAACAATCAGGGCCAGCTAATACCTCCCAACAAAGGATTCCCCCAGGTAGGAAGCAGCCAGGCTTTGAAGCTGCAAGGCTATTCAATGCTAATCAAGGTGACCAATTGCAACATTCACACTTGCCTCCCACAGACAAGAGTTCTTTCTCCCACCCTGGACCTTCCACAGATATATAAACCCCACTTGCCTAGCTTCGCACAGACGTCAAAACCTCACCGCCGGGCCCCTCTCTGTCTCTCTCGGTCTCTCCATTCCCGGCTCCATCCGCCGCCTTCCCGCCTCACAGAGAGACACCAGGCCTGAGCTGAGGCGAGGCGGCGGCGGCGGCGGCGGCCATTTCCCCCCTCCGTCTTCCTCCTCCTCCTCGGCCTCCTTCCCCCTCGCCCCCTCCCATTGGCTGAGCCCGTGACGCCCCTTTTGCTGAGGGGCAAAAGGAAAGGGCCTGAATGGTGGGAGTTTGGGTGATTTGCAAAAGCTTTTTTTTCCTAACGAAAAAAACGACGACATAACGAAAAACGGCCTCTCGTGATTCGAAACTGCAATATCCAGACGTGTGGACAACCAATGCCGTATATTGCTTCAAAACAAACGAAAATAACGAATTAATAACGGTTAACGGGGAAAACGAATTATTTGAGCAAGCCTAGTATCTCCCACTTTAAAGGATGGTGGGCAGTTGTCCTCTACTCCAGGTCATCTTGGGACCTCACAACATTGAGGTCACTGATCCCGATGATAATGGGGGGATTTGCCATGGATCGTGGCAAATCTGGCATGGGTTGTGGGGAACCCATCACCCCATGCTTCACATCACCTGCATTACCCCTACCTTATCCCACGGGGGGGATAACCCACCTTTTCCTGTTCTGTATGCAACATGGCACTGCCTCTTACAACAGTTTGACTTCACTTCAGGCACAGTCCAACCGGAGGTAGATCAATGTCATGTGATCTAGCAGGATACATGCCTGAAGTGAGGGCGAACTGTTGTAGGACAGGCAATTTGGATCATCTGATGAGGTCCATGGCTAACACACACTTCCTTGACCTATATCAAACCAGCTTCAGAGCTGGATATGGAGGTGAGACTGCTATGGTTGCCTTAATTGGATGATCTCTGTCTTTACACTGATAGGATCTGTGTTTCCTGGGTGGTGCTTTCAGATGTCTCAATAGTGTTGGACACTATCATGGTATCCTTTTGAGATACCATGGGTGGGGTGGGATTTGGAAGCACTGTCTTGCAGTGGCTCAAGTCATACCTCGCTGGTAGGGCCTTTCCACACAGCCACATAGCCCAGAATATCAAGGCAGATAATCCACAATATCTGCTTTGAATTGGGTTATCTGAGTCCACACTGCCACATAATCCAGTTCAATGTGGATTTTATACAGCTGTGTGGAAGGGGCCACATATTCCAGGTGGTGGTGCTTGGGGATAACTTCTCCTTTAAAAATGAGCTATTATGTGGCATCTCATAAGGTCCTGTTTTTTCTGCAATGTTTTTTTGACATTTACATAAAACTGCTGGGAAGGATCATTCAGAAGCATGGAGTGGGATGCTATCAGTATGCTGATGACACACATTTCTCCGAGCCATCAAAAACAGCCTTACTAATGATAGTGTATCTCCTCTGAATGAATGCCTGGGAAAGTTAATGAGCTGAATGAAGAAAACAAATTGAAACCGAATCCAGATAAGACAGAGGTGATTGTTATTAAAGGTCCTAACCTGGGGTTAGGAACATCTAGAAGTAAGTGTATTAATCAACTCACTAGTTGCCAATTAGTCTCCAGGCAAAGTACAAAGTGATGATCATTACCTTTAAAATTCTATACGGCTTGGTCCAAGTTACCTACAAGATCATCCGTCCCATATATAACTCTGGGATATTTACTTCAACCAACCAGAACTTGACTGGCAACTGTTACCAGGGCCGTAGCCAGAAAAAAAAATTCGGGGGAGGAGGGGGCACTGCTTGAGATAGCGCCTGGAGGGACTCTTAATTTTTTTCGTCTCATAGACTTAGCATGGGGATTTGGTTAACTAGTTAACATTCATGAGTAAACCAGTTTTTTTTTAACCTGAAAAATTTCGGGGGGGGGGGGGGTTGAACCCCTAACACCCCCTGGCTACAGATGACCTGCTGGAAGAGTTTCAACAGCTAGATGAGCACACTATTAAAGACCTACCTCTTCCAACAGGCCTTCCCATTCAATTTTAAACAATTTTTAATACTGGTGTATTTTATAGCCCTTTTATCTGTGTGTTTCAACTGTGTTGTACTCCACCTTGGACCATGAGGAGAAGTACATAATAAATATGTTCTGCTGACCAGATATATTTAAGAGTGAATAATCCTATGGTGATGAAGAAGGTGACTGAGAAAGTGTACATTCTTGTTTCCATCACCTGCTTAAGTTGTCCAAAAGAGCTATTCTGAAGGATGTGGGATTCTTGGAAGAGTGAGATGACAGAATTACCAAACACTTTGAAGATAAAACTGTTCACCTTCACGCCACCTTGAGTGTTGCCATCAGAACAGTGCCAAAAGCTAAATGAGATTTGCAATGCACCATCTTATCTCTTTTTTCATGCATATTTTCTCTAATACTTTTCTCTAATCATATGGTTTGTAAATATGTAATCTCATATTGCAATGAAGGTAGAGAGGTGCCAAACTTGCCCAGAAATATCATGTCTATTGAAATTCTTTTCATGGCCTTTGTTTCCACCCTCTGCTTCACAGTCCATGGAATAGGTGGATGAGAGCATTCAAAGTTCTTTCAAAGGGTGAAAGGAGAAGCAAGAGGTGAGGTGAGCTTCAAGGTGGTACTGTCTCCCAAATGATGATTGATTCATATAAATTGTCCAGGGCATTTGAGGAAACAAAATAAAACTTCAGGGATATTCAATAATATTGAATACCAGGTGATAAAATGTACATTGAGAGCCAGTCTGGTGTTGTAGTTTGTTAGTCTAGGACTCCAAAAACCAGATCCAAATCCCAGCTCAGCCATTGAATCCCACTGAGTGATCTTGGACAAGTCACTCTCTCAACCTCAGGGGAAGGCAAAGGACTTCATCACATTAAGGCAATGAAATGGATGAAAATGTTTTGCTCAGTAGAGTTCCATTTTTTATTAAACGGACGAATTCCTTAACTTCACCACACTTCCATGCAGCTTAGTATGTTCTTCGCAGTCTTTGAGTAAATTTCTCACCACATTACAGATATGAGGCTCCGCCCACCATCCCTCCCCTC
The DNA here is from genome assembly GCF_035594765.1 of Anolis carolinensis. Taxonomy (NCBI): domain Eukaryota; kingdom Metazoa; phylum Chordata; class Lepidosauria; order Squamata; family Anolidae; genus Anolis; species Anolis carolinensis. The sequence continues at coordinate 137,001,882 of NC_085844.1, forward strand.
CATTATTTGTTGAAATCTCAGCCTCGCTCTGTATTAACGTGAGAGCTGAGAAGTTTCTGAGCATACTCAGTTTGTCCCTTTGGGATGCTGCCTCAAAGAGAGGAGAAAGTAAGTAAGAAAGAAAGATAGGAACAAGAAGAATTAGGTCTTTCAGTGTTATTTCTGGCATGAGGGAAGGGGTAAAAACTCTGCAACTTAGCTGTATGTGCTCTGGGAACAAAGTATTTATACAATGTATAATACTTTCAAAATCATATGCAAGCAAATTACTAGGGGATACTTGCATAATAGCGTAATCGCAGCCAGGCTTTGAAGCTACAAGGTTATTTAATGCCAGTCAAGGTGGCTAGTTGCAACATTGCCTCTTGCCTCTGATAATAATGAGATAATGCTTCTGGAACTAAACAGCTCTGAAAAGCTGTAGAGTTTAACTCAATTCAGTGGGCCTTATTTCCAAGGAATTTTATCTTGAAGTGACATTATCTAGGGCCCCATCAGCACTGCCATGTTATTCAACTTCTGAATCCCAAAGATCTGGATATTTGGATGATTGCAGAATTGCAGCCAGCCTTTGAAACTGCAAGGCTATTCAATGCTAACCAAGGTGGCCAGTTGCTAAATTCCCACTTGCCTCGGATCATAATGAGATAATGCTTCTGGAACATGGCCAGACCGCCCTGAAATAATAATAATAATAATAATAATAATAATAATAATAATAATAATAATAATAATAACAACAACAACAACAACAACTGGGTGCTGTGCCAAAAGATCTCAGCCGGCATTTGGAAACAATAGACATTGACAAAATTACGATCTGCCAACTGCAAAAGGCCACCCTACCGGGATCTGCACGCATCATCCGAAAATACATCACACAGTCCTAGACACTTGGAAAGTGTTCGACTTGTGATTTTGTGATCTTGTTTGCTGTGCCATACAATAAAATAATAATAATAATAATACTTTATTTTTCTATCCCGCCACCATCTCCCCAAAGGGACTTGGGGTGGCTAACATAGGGCGATGCCCAAAACAAAATAGAATAAAGCAATTACAACAAATATCAAAACAAAAACAGTAATAACATAAATCAAACAAAATAAACAATTTAAGAGTTTAGAGACAAGAAGCTATGTCACTGGACTTTATATGAACAAGACTGTTTCTGATGAGCAAGTGAAAGCTCAGTGTAAAACCTAGATCCCATTGTCAGGATATGTATTTGTTGGCACCTAAGGCACCTAAGTTTTCAATCAAAACGGTTCAGCAGATTTCTCTGATTAGCCTAATTTCATATACAAGGTGTGGTGTTCTTGTATGTATGGTGTGGTGTTTGGAGGAGAAGTTGGGGCTAAAAGTAGTCATAAGAAGCTTGGTATATTGGTTGCTAAACCATTTGTGCAATGGGAAAATGCAACAGAAGTTTTCAATCGACATCAAACAGAGAACCACCAGAACAACTTGTACTTGGCTGAAAACTTGCTGATTCAGTCAAAAACATCTTGATGATAAAGAAAATAAAAAGAAAACAGAAGAAAACAGAAAGAAACTTCTGCCAATTGTGGAAACGATTATCCTTTGTGGCCGACAAGAACTGGCTTAAAGAAGGAGCAATGATTTAGGACCTATTATCTGTGAACAACAGTTGCACAATGATGGTAATTTCAGGGTCTTGTAGAGATCTCGTGCCAGATCAGGAGATACCGGCCTCAAAAGTCATCTCAGGGAAAAAGGTTTCAACCCCTCCCATTTTTTTTTCTGGCTACCATATAATATAGTTTCCAACTGCATTGTGTGGCAGCATAGATGAGGCCTGTATTTACTCTGTTCATCTCAACTCTATATTTAAATGTTCAACTGAAGTGTTAGGAAATGGGAGATTAAAGGAAAATTCCACAGGGGCAGGATTCTTATGGGGAGGCGATGCCTTCATCTCCTCCCTCCCTATATATCTGGGAATCACCAATCAAGAAATCAAGCTGCAGGGTACTCTGTGGCATGTGATTGGTTAATTTGATCCATTTTTAGTGGTCCAGATACTTTTCTCTCTCTGCTCCTGCCCCGCCTTCCTTGTGGCATGTCTGTAGACAGCAGACAGTCTCGCTTGCTAATTTGCTTGGCATGGAGGGCGGAGGGGGGCGGAGGAGAATGAGAAATGTGACTAAAGAAAAGAACTGCATATTCCTGTTAATGATGCATGACAAGAACTTCTCTGAAGATCCTCTTCCCCCATGACAGAGACGAAGAGGGGAGGAACCTCTGCATATATAGCACAACTGGATCCTCTTCCTGTGCGTAGCCTGTGATCCATTGGCACCGTGCAAACGTCGTCGTCGTCTAGGCAGGATGCATTCTCAGCCTTTTCCTTCTGGGTACGAGCAGTTGCTAGGCGACTGCATCCCCTGGGAGCCCATGGTGCCAGCAGGCTGATCCCATTATGTCAGCGGGAGGGGATGAAACCACCCGGCAGCTTTAGGTGAAGATGCCAGAGAGAGGCTGACAGGCTGGCAGGGGAAGCTGACATGGGCTGTGAAGCAGAGGGTGGAAACAAAGGCCACCTTTCAGAATTAGCTGGGGAGGGCTTGCTTCCTGGAACTGGAAAAAAAGGCTCCCATTTGGAGAAAAGGGGGATTGAATTAGTCATGAGGAGATGGAGGAATGGGAGGGGGAGTCAGAGCCCCTCCTCATTACAGATGGGGGAAAGGGGGTCATCACTACGTAAAGAACATTCGGATGCAAGGAATACGGTGCTTTGTTCAAGGGAGAGGACTGAGTTAGTGCAAGGGCTGCCGTGTGGTGGTTCAGCCACCATGGCGGTACAGGGAGGGGGTCTGCACCACTGTCCCAGGCACTTAATCTGCCGTGCCAGCCACCTAATGAGCCAAGGATAATCATTTCACTGCGGTCTCCCAGTCCTGCTGAGCTGTGGGGTGCAGAGCTGTGCTTGCGGATCACGTGCCCACCCAGGCACCAAAGAGAGGCAGGTCTGCACTTGGCTGCCGTTGTGTGCAAGTTGTGTGACCTTTTATTGTTTTCTGCTGATCACAGCTTGGGGATTAATAATGAACAGGCTGCCATTTTAATAACCTGTCATGTTTGCCAAGCACACACATGTACGCACACAGCCAGCCTTTGGAGGATGATTGGAAATTTCAAAGTAAACATGGAGGGCTATTAGCTCTAATCTAAGATAGCGTGTTATTAATTTGAAAACTCAACTGCTTTTCTAGCTGTACAGTATATACAACAACACCACATACTCATTAGTCTTACATGGTTATCTAATGGGACCAAATGACGGTTGAAGCAAGGTTAGAGGGCAATCCATCAATTAATAATAATAATAATAATAATAATAATAATAATAATAATAATAATACTTTATTTATACCCCGCCAATTACCTTGGAGGGCACTGAATATTCAAAGTGTCTTTGAAATATTCAAATACACATTTTAATTTTATGGATACATATTTTTATTTAGAATTTGTATTTATTAATTAATGTTGACCAACAAATTTATGTTGATCTCTTGGTTGTTTTATATAAACAATAAGTGATTAGCAAACTAGCTTTTGAACTGATATTGCTGATTTGTGTCCATTTTGCACGGAAATCATCATGAAATACATTTTAAAGATTTATTGTGCTATCCATACTCCATTCAAATAAATAATAATAATTTAGGCAATGTCCAGTACATTTCCTAGCAGAGCAGTCAGTGTTACTATTTGGTCATTCCAGTAAATGAAAGCCAACATTTTTTTTTTCATTTCTTTTATTTTCTTTCTTTCCTTTCCTTTCACATTGAACTAGGCCAGGATAGACAATTGTGTTAGAGAATAGCAGGTCAGTTCCTCTTTTCTGACCTCACTTACACTTAGCAGCATGTTACACAACATGCCCTCTGTTTTCCTTTGCAGTCCTGATCAAAATGGCAACAGAAATGTTGAGTTGCCATTTTGATAGAGGCTGCAGAGGAAAACAGGGATTTCGGATATTGCAGGCTGTTATGGGACTGAATGCCCTACTTTAAATGGACCTGTCCAACATTTAAGCCTTGTTATCTCTAATAGGGTCTTTTATTACCAGCATAACATCATGAAGTTTACCTTTTAAATTACCTTTGTTGTATCAGATTTAACAGCTTTTGATGTTCATACCTATTGGTTGGTACAAGACACTATCATACATACTTCCATGCTAATAATAACGGATGTGGGTAGAAGTAAATAAGGAACACCGTCTTTGTGCAACTCACAACAAATATGCCCCCCATCCCTGTGTCTTGATCCTAAAACACGGACTTGGCCATATGTTGCTACAGGACATCTTATGGAGGGGTGTGTAACAGATATGGGGCAATCCAATGTATGACCAGTGGAGGAGCACATTACATAACAAAGTAGAAATAAAAAGATAAACGATTCGGGCCCAGACTATTTGCAGAACCGCATCTCTGTATGCAAACTGGTTTGAGTGCTGTGATCTGAGGAGGAGGCCCTGCTCTCGGTCCCACCCCTGTCTGAAGCACAGTTGCTGGGACAAGAGAGGGGGCCTTCTCCATGATAATTCCCCACCTCTGGAACTCCCACCCAAAAGAACTAAAAACTGCCCCCTCTCTCCTTGCCTTCAAAAAGTTGCTAAAAACCCATCTATGCACTCTCGCATATGGAAAGGAGGAAGATCAATACATCTTTATGCATATCTCATCAGTTTGTTGGACACCCATCTTCACTCGTAGGAAGTTGTATACCATTTTGGTGTTAATACTTTAAGTGTAATTTTTAAAAGTTTTGAAAGCTTATCATCATGCAAATGTTTGTGATGTATCCTGTTTATTTAAGTTGTTACTTATAATTTTTATTCAGTCTGTCTTTACTTATTGGTTTGAATTATCATTTGTTGTTTTGGCATTGAACGTTTGCCATTGTGTTTATTTTGTTGAAAATCTACGCTGAGACCTTTTGGGAGGATAGGGTGGTCTACAAATAATGATGATAATAATAATAATAATAATAATAATAATAATAATAATAATAATAATAATAATAGAACAATTAACCAAAGAGTTATATAATAGAAATGAATGAGTGACAGATTAATTTGATTAAGGACCATATGAGGATGAACTTCCAACTTTAGAAAATGAAGTTGGAAGTTCATCTTCATATGGTCCTTACTCAGAGCACTTGGAAGAAACAGATCACCAGGAATACCAATAGACCTGCTACTCTATTTCTAACAAAAACAGTCAACAAATATGGAAAATAAATCATTGGTCCACAGATTGGAATTGCTCAACATACATTCCAATCTCCAAGAAAGGCAACACCAGGGATTGCAATAATTACATGGTCATTGCATTAATTTTACATTCAAGCAAAGCGATGCTCAACATTCTACCACAAAGATTAACCACAAATGGAGCAAGAAATGCCAGATGCCCAAATTGGAGCCATGAAAGGAAGAGGCACTAGAAATCATATTGCAAACTACATTGGAAACTAGAGTGCACCAAAGAATGTTTTTAAAAAATCAGATATGCTTTATAGATTATAGCATTTTTATTGTCTAGATTAGGGGTCTTAAAACTTTTAAAAGAGGGCCAATTCACAGTCCCTCAGACTGTTGGGGACCAGACTATAATTTGAAAAAAAAAAAACATACTTATTCCTATACACACCGCACATATCTTATTTGTAGTGCAAAAAACAAAACAAAACAAAAAAAAAACACGAAAGGACAACACAGTATTGAAAATAAATAACAGTTTTAACCAACATAAACTTAGCAGTATTTCAATGGGAAGTGTGGGCCCGCTTTTAGCTGATGAGATAGTCACGTTAATTAGGATTGTTGTTGTTGTATGCCTTGAAGTTGTTTCAGACTTAGGGCAACCCTAAATCTTTAGGGTGGGGCCAGGTAAATGACCTTGGATTTTTTGTTTGGGGATCTCTAGTATAGATCATGAAAAACCATGACTCATTTATAAAGAAATGGGTGTGCTCCAACATTTGATTACCTGGATGTGTAACCTGTACTCAGGACAAGAGCCTACTGTTAAGATAGAATGTGGGAAAACAAAACAGTTTCCCGTTGGGAAGGCTCTATTTCCCCCCATGAATATTTTTTTACTTTCACAATTTGTATGCAGAAATTACATTTTTGATCAAGATAAAATGAAACACAATGATATTAATACTTCCTTTCCCTCTCCCTCCCCCCAAAAACTACACATATATGTATACATAAACACATGCACTTTTAAACAGTGCCTGCAATAATTGTTTCCCATTATACTATTTCCGCCCCCAACCTATCCCATTGCAGTAATGTCCTGTCCCTTGGTTCAAAGAGATCCATATGCTACCATATTGCTCCTTCCCATTGGAATAGCCTCACTTTCTTTCTTATGGCACTATAGCCATCATCTAAAAATGCCATGCAAAGATTTTAACAAACAAAGACCAAATGACCAAATGATGAAGCCTACTCTAAGAAATTTCCCCTTCTTTCTTCTTCGCACAAAATCCAGAAATAGTTCCCAGTCCTTGACAAAGTTCTTCTGTATTTCCTCCCTATTCATCATAACCAATTTGTCTATTTCCGTCATTCCAAAACCTTTCATTATCCATTTTCTTTTCTTTCTCTGCTTTGGGGAAGGCTGCATTTTAAGTTGAATGCTTAAGACATCATATATAAAGCAGGATTAGATGGAAGAAAGAGTCATGAAAATTGGAGGAAGGAGCACCAACAATTTAAGATATGCAGATTATACTACTGGTAGGTTTACTGTTAAATACGAAGAAAGCAAAAATAATGACCACAGATATAGCTTGAAAGTAGACGATGAAGACATTAAAACCTTGGCTCAATCATTAATCAGAATAGAAACTGCAGTCAAGAAATCAGAAGAAGACCAGAAAGAAGGAACTAGATAATGTCCTGAGGTATAGAGACATAATAATAATAATAATAATAATAATAATAATAATAATAATAATAATAATAATAATACACTTTATTTATATTCAGCTTTCTCTCCCCAGAGGGACTCAGGGCGGATTACATTACACATATAAGGCAAACATTCAATATCTTTTTATTCAGTAAATGACATACAATAGACAGACAAAGGTAAAGGCTTCCTTTTTTCATCTCTGGCGTTTTGATGCGATGCTCAGCAATGGCCATGGAAAGGTGCTCTTGTTCCATTTTCCATGCCGAGGAGCCTGTTGTCCGTAGATGTCTCCGATTGCCGGCATATTTGTTTGTCTGCATGGGGTGCCTTTTTACTTTCCCGCCAAGGTGGTACCTGTTGAATGCATGCTTTTAAACTGCTAGGTTGGCAGAAACTAGGGCTGACAGTTGGAATATCACTCCAACTTGTGGCTTCGAACTGCCGACCCTCCGGTCAGCAGATCTCCTGCAGCTAGTGGTTTAACCCGCTGTGATACAGCAGCCCCATGCAATCATTGAATACTACAATTTGAATACGTAACATTGAATACTACCATTTGAATTGTCCATGCCACTGTATTTCCCACATGGTTGTGAAAGCTGGAAAGTAAAGGCAGTCAACAGAAAAAAAACCAACTTGTTTGAAATGTGGTGCTGGAGAAATGTCTGTGCATATTGTGGACTGTTAAAAAGACAAGTTAATGGATCCTAGAGCAAATCAAGTCTGATCTCCCCCTAGAAGTCAAGATGACTAAGCTTTGGACATATCATGAGAAAACATGACTCACTAGAAAAGCCAACATGTTCTCGAACATGGCCATACAGCCCGGAAAACACACAACAACCCCAAAGCCAACAATGCTTGGTAAGGTTGGAGACAGTAGAAAAACTATATTCCAAATGGATAGACTCATGACCCTGAATCACAGCCCTGAATCTGCAAGATCTGAACAAGACTGTTCATGATAAGATGATTTGGTGGTCTCTCATTCATTGAGCCATCATAAGTTGAAGTTGACTTGACAGCAATTAAGAATAACAACGACAAGGTTAGTAAGAGAGGAGGATTGTTTTGGAATGGCACAAATGAAGCAACTTTTTGTAGACCATTTCTTATTTTAGTCTGATTGTCATTTTAAAGAATAATTTCTTAGGAGGTTATTTTGAAGTGTGAGTGTATTTTTCACTAACAGATATGGACTGTAATGGGTCCATGTCCTCAAGCTGATCCAACAGAAAGGTAACCATAGCAACTTGGCCATTAGTTACACTCATTTCTAATTTGGCTATAACTACATCTGGCTTGCAAGGGTTTAAAAAAAAAATACCAAGGACCCATGGTATTTTTGTTACAGAAACTCACAATATAGATATTATTTATATGCATAAATATTATTTACTGTGTAGAAAATATTGTTTTCTGTGCAAAATAATTGCATGTGAATTTTGTGCAGTTTCTCACTGGAAGAAAAACAAATTGATTATTACCAGCAGGGTAACATCTCCTTCGTTCTGGTGAGTTAGCTGGCCAAGGCTTGAGCAAGAAGTCCATTTTTAAAAGGAATATGATCTCACTCTCCAGTTTTGTTTCAGTTTCTAAAACAAACTAGTCCTTTTAGTGTTAACAAAAAAAAAGTGGAAAAAGGGATATACTAGCTCTTTACTTCCTTATTCTATCCCCATCACAACTCAAATATTGTGTCTTAAATGACTATGCCTTGAATGACTTGAATCACTATTGCATACAAAAAACCCATCAGGTGTAGGTAGCTTCTCTGACTTTGTCACAGCATTCACAACTTTTTATGACTGGTCTTTTTATTTTGCAGTGGTCCTGGAAATACTGGGGGAATATTCTGTAAAGTAGGGCCAGTTTTCAAGCCCTGGGTTTCTCTGGGGATTCTAAATGGAAAAAAAAAGTAATAAACACTAAACTGAAACTGCCCAGAACTCTTCTCCTGGTTTTGAAAAATGTTTTTGGTATATGTTAAGTGGAAGGCTGAAACTACATTGAGAACTGACATGCCTAGAGAAATTCAGGAACTGGCATTATGTTGTTTGGACTCTCTTCTTCTTCCTGAGACAAAAACAAATGCTTTGGCAAGCTATCAAAGGCAGAGGCCAGGTTTGCTTCTTCCTTGCCTGAAAGAATGCCACCACTGAACCAAGATATCTCAGAACTGGTGATAATCCATAGGTGGTGAGTTTTCCCTCAGGTGGTTATTGGGGGAGAACTTTGCAGTCTGCCATCTTTGCCTGATCTACCAGCAAAAAGAAATTTTATTCTGGAATAGAGTGAAGATTCCAAGGGCATATCTATACTGACCACTTAGATTGTTTTGGAACTGGTACGACCAATATTAGATCATTAGATCGACATGACAGGAACTGGTTTGAGGTCAGGAAGATGATTACATTAACCATGGAAGGTGGCTTCAAACTGATTCCAAAATTTGCTATTTGTTTTTTCCATTTCCCATCAAGATGCCCATATATAGTAAAAAAAAAAAGAAAGAAAAGAAAAGAATGAAAAGTGATGGTTAGCAGTGGAGGTAATCAATTACCTGTCCCAGCCATGCCCTTGGAGTGTTTTTGGCAGCCCCTCCACCCTCTCTTTCTAGGTTTTAAATGTGCTTCAATTTGGGCAGGTGTCTACAACGTGCTTTACATTTTGTGGAGCCATGTGGTATCATGGAATCATAGAATCATAGAGCTGGAAGAGTCCACAGGAGCCATTCTATCCAATCCCCTGCCATGCAAAAAAAAGCACAGACAAAGCATACTGATAGATGACCATCCAGCCTCAGTTTAAAAGTATCCAAAGAAGGAGCCTCCAGTACACTCCAAAGCAGAGAGTTCCACTGTTGAACAACTTTTACGATCAGGACGTTCTTCCTTATGTTCAGGTGGGATCTCTTTTTCTGTAATTGGAAGCAATTGCTCTGAGTCCGAGTCTCCAGGGCAGCAGCCTATTCTCTCTTCCACATGACATGCTTTCAGATATTTAAACATGGCTATTGTGTCTCCTCTCAACTTTCTCTTCTGCAGGCTAAACATATCCAGGTCTTTAAGCCACTCCTCAAGACCTTTGATCATGTTTGTTGCCCTCCTCTGGACATGTCCCATCTGGTCAATATCCCTCTTGAATTGTGGTGCCCAGAATTGGACTCAGTATTCCAGGTTTCCTGCATTTGTCCTTGTTGAAATTCATTTTGTCAGTTTTGGCCCAGTTCTCTAATCTGTAAAGGTCATTTTGAATTCAGATCCTATCTTCTGGAGCAGGAGTCCCAAACATTTTTAACAGGGAGCCAGTTCACGGTCCCTCAGACCGTTGAAAGGCCAGACTATAGTTTTAAAAAACTATGAACAAAGTCATATGCACACTGCACATATCTTATTTTGAAGTTAAAAAAAACCCCAAAATGCGAACAAATACAACCTCAATGCTAATAATAATAATCATCTTAATAAAAATAATAAAGAGGGTTGGAAGAAACGCCTTGTGCCATTTTGTCCAACCCTCTTCTGCCTTTGTGCACCAAAAGCACAAGCAAAGCAGCCCTGACAGATGGCCACCCAGCCTCAGCGTTAACAACAACAACAACACATCACACAGTCCTAAATGCTTGAGAAGTGTTTGACTTGTGATTTTGTGATATGAAATCCAGCATATATATCTCGTTTGCTGTGTCATACTGTGTCTTTGTGTCAATAATAATAATAATAAGAAGAAGAAGAAGAAGAAGAAGGGTTGGAAGAGAACCCTTGGGCCATTTAGTCCAAACCCCTTCTGCCTTTGTGCATCATAACCACTAGCAAAACACCCCTTAATTATTAATTATTAATTAAATTATAATTAAAATACCATTATAAATAAGCAAAGCTTTGGAAGGTGTACACCAGGTGAGGGAGGAGGTGGGAAAGGTGTGCCTTTCCTCGCGCCACATGCACCTTCCTCAGCGGAGGAGGAGGGAGCCGCCACTACAGGGGCCGGATAAATGGCTTCGATGGGCCGCATGTGGTCCCCGGGCCTTAGTTTGGGGACCCCTGTTCTGGAGTATTAGTCAATCTGATGTCATTTGCGAAATTGATAAGCATGCCCTCTAAACCTTCATCAAAATTATCAATACAGATGTGGTTTAGATTTAGGGTTTAACTTATACTTTCCCCAACTTAGTTTGATGCACTTTAAATAATTTAATTTGTGCTGTGGCACACTTTGGCAGCATGTGTTTTTTTGCCACCACAGATTGTAGTCGGATTGAAGCTGCATTAAATGATCAATGTAGATATGCCCTTAAATTAGTTTCAAACAGGCATAGGAAACAGCAGTTTTGATGTGCAGATACTTAGGGTGTTAATCCAGGAATCTGTTCGAATCTTGAATGGTGATTAGATTACACATACCATAGAGGTTGGCCTCAAACTGGTTCCAGAATCTGCAGTTTCCACAGCTTGACAGCCACAGAGAATGCATTTTTTCTACTCTCCATACTGGAATTCATATGTGCAAATCAGCAGAGCACTTTGGGTATCCTTACAGTGATCCATATTCTGCAGATTTTTCCATGTGATGCGGTTTAAGGTTTATACTACAATATGATAATACATCTTCAGGATATTCCCCAACTTTGCTTAAAGTGTTTAAAGTGTATTTCACAGTAAGCATTTTATAGCAACTGCATTTTGAAGCTGCCTCCAAACTGCAAATGTGTCCCATGTCACACTATTTTATCCTGATTTGGTAGTAGTTTCCATTAATCCTGCCTAACTACATTGGTCCAGGGTTTTCAGTTTGCAACTAGTCTTTTCATAATTGGCATCCTTCTTATCCTACAATTATATTCTTATTGACATTTATATGCCAGTACAGTCCAATTCCATTCTATTTCTTGGTTTGACATCCTGGCTACAAACTATGGGTTAATACTGTATTATTACCCTTTGGATGTTCCAGTATTTATTTATTATGTCAGAAGCAAATTGAGAGTACAGTTATAATGTATTTAAAAAACCACAAACAAAGTTAAAAACTTGGCATTATGCTAAATCTCCTCTGACCACTTGGAGTGCCTCTGCTGTTCTTGGAAGAAGGTCCTCCGTTGTGCATGTGGCGGGGCTCAGGCTGCAGTGTAGCATGTGGTCTGTGGTTTGCTCTTCTCCACACTCACATGTTGTGGACTCCACTTTGTAGCCCCATTTTTTAAGGTTAGCTCTGCATCTCGTGGTGCCAGAGCGCAGTCTGTTCAGTGCCTTCCAAGTCACCCAGTCTTCTGTGTGCCTAGGATGGAGTTTCTCATTTGGTCTCAGCCACGGATTGAGGTTCCGGGTTTTAACCTGCTACTTTTGGACTCTGGCTTGCTGAGGTGTTCCTGCGAGTATCTCTGTAGATCTTAGGAAGCTATTTTTTGTATTATTTAAGTCAGTGGCATACTGGCTGACATCTGAACAGAGGATGGGCCAGAGATGTCCATATCATTATTGGCTGCAACTTCCTGATGGATGTCAGGTGATGCAATACTGGCTAAACAACAGTATAATTTCTCCAGAAGAGTTGGGTGTAGACATCCTGTTCCGATACTCCAGACATGTTTAAAATAAAAACCTTATTTCTTTTAGCATTTCTTAAAAATATCCTTTTAAAAAGTGTTTCTTCTGAAAATGGAAATAAAACGAATAATCTTTTTTTTTACCATTTGTAATGTGGATAAAATGTCTATTCTTATTCATAATCTGCTTGGGTCCAATTGAATATCAACATCCACACTTGCACATCATCTCAAGATTGCCAAAGCATCCCTCATTTGACCTGAATGTGAAGAAATCACCGCTAGAATTCCTAGCACCAGTTTTATAACATAACTTTAACAGAAATCCTAATTATAATATTTGATATCTCTTTTGACTTCAGAACGGAATGATTTTGTCTGATGTCTTACCAAACCACCAATCAAATGGGAGGTGGGAGTCTTTTTTCCAGCTCAGCTATTTCAGAGTCAAAGACTGCCACCATGTGACTTTTTGTAGTAGTGTAATGGCTACAGAAGCTCACATTTCATAGGTAAAAATATACAGCTCTATTCCCTTGATTTGATGGTTTTATTTTGAAAAATAAAAAATGCTCTCATAGATTGTTTGTTTCTACTCTAATTATCTAGACCAGTGTTACATTTTGGGGAAAATAGAAAGTTGTTGGCATTCAAAAATCCTGTTTTGGGGTGAATTCTCAAAATGTAACAGACACAGTACATTACTTGCTTTTTCATCTGTGCTGTGAAAATTATTTACATTCATTAATGGCATCAGAAAGACTTTTTAAAAAGTAGATGTTTACAATATTTATTTATACATTGACAGTGGTTGAGTTTGTATTGTATTTTAAAATGTTGGAAGCCATTTTGGATCCCCATTGTGGGAGCAAAGTGGCATATAAATAAAGATTTATTTATTTATTTATTTATTTATTATTGATGTGAATCTATTTCATTGGATGGTCCATTTTTGCAAGAAACTATTGTATTTCAATAGTTTCTGTTAACACTTATATTCAGCTGAAGGTTATAGAACTTTCATGGCACACAGAGGTTTTTTGCACATTGCACAATGCATTTGTAGACATGCACTGAAAAATCCAGTTATGTATTTAATTCACATATTCAGTTTCACAGTGTTGCAATTCACTAATACATGACTGCTATATAACTCCATGACTCTTCTGTGCCCATCGGGTTGCCTCAATGCCACATCACTCATCTTACTAGTAAGGCATTCCCACAGAAGGAAGCCACACAGGAAGCTTTCTGTGTTGCCTCTGTGGCGGCATAGGCCAGTTCAGCACTAGTTTACCCACAGAGCCCCACTGGAACTTCCTCTGTGGGTAAACTAGTGCCGAAGTAAGCCCTGTCTGATGAGGTCATAAGAACTGATGCTTGAATTTGCTTGTTTTCCTCTTCCTATCTCAGCACTTCCCCTTTTATGTAAGCTTATATATTATAGGACTGAAAGTAGAAGTGTTATGTTTTTGTTGTTCTTGGAAATTCTTTATCTGAAGATCGGACTAAAATTCTTTAAATAAATTGATGGATAGACAGTCTGAGAAGGAAAGCTCCTATAGGTTCCATTCTTCAGTTTCTTTTTAAAAAAGGTAAAAAACACATATACTTAGAAAAATCCCAGACAGCAAACATGATCTTGGGCAGCCACAAACTGACATTTGTCTCTGTGTGTTTCATACAGCAGACCTATGTTGTTGTTGTTGTTGTTGTTGTTGTTGTTGTTGTTGTTGTTGTCTTTTTTCCAGTGCAGATGTGAAGGTCAATGCTAACTCTGCTTTTTAGGAAGGCCCAGAGGATGACAATCTCAACCTTCATAAGTAGCTGCCCTTCACGTGTAGGATTTTTTGACAATGGATTCTGCATTTCCTAGCATCTCATTCTACAGGCCGCTAGTGGCAGAGTTGCCCATTTGCAAGCTGAAGCTTCAGCGGTAAACTTTGCATTAATTAACCGATCGTTTCTCAAGCTGTCCTAGACTGAAAAGTGTCCGTGCTCAAGCTGTGGTTTGCTCCATGTCACATAATCAATTCCCCAGCCCAATATGCCAGTTGCACCTTTATTTTATGAGCTATACCTTGGGGCTTAATTAATGCAATTAATCACACTTTCACTTCAGCAGGTATACCTTCATTTGCCCACTGACTTTCTTCCTGGAGAGCCGGGTTTGCTAGCTGCACAGCATGTATCATGCCAAGCCTTCTCCTGCCTTCTGCAATGGAGGAGGGGAAACATTGAGGTGGGAGACATGCCTGCCAGGGTCTGTGAGCAGATTACAAAGAGTGCATGTGGGCTTCTTTCAGCTCCTGAATAAGATATCAGTATAGTGTGGTACTACTGAGGATTCTAAAACACCAACACCAAATTATATAAGCTGCCACCAGTATCACTCCAGAGGATTCCTACACACCCATGAGTAGTAATCAGTAGGCTTGTGCATGGATTTGGAGTGGCCTGTTCCCTTTGGCTAATCTGGCTGGTCTGGCTTGTTCGTATGACTGTAATGACAAGGGCTCAGCCTCCATAATTTTTTCAGCCACAACAGGACCGTGGTTGTCAAAAACCAGCTGCCTTCAGTTACAAGTGAAGTGCAGGAGGGAGGTAGCTGCTAGAAAGAAAAGCGCGAGGTGGAAAAAAGCAAGACACTATTCCAGGGCCTACAAATTGAGAGATAAAAGAGGGATTTTTCAAGGAAGCCCAGGGTAGGATAGCTCCACGCTGATCGCTCTTCCTTCCTTGCCCTGGGAAGTAGGGATTCAAGCCTCCTTAAAATGACCTGGAAAGCTGAGTACTGCAGGGAGGGAGAGAACATCACATGTGCCTGTCTCCCCTAGATTAGAAAACAGCTTTAACTAAGCATTAAACGCAGACTCCTCTACAGACAGAAGGGAAAGGATTGCAGAAAGAGTGGTATCTTTACTCTGATGCTTTTACTCTAGGTCTTAATGAAGGATATAAGGACAAACAATGCCTAAAATGACAGGACGGGGAGCCTGGAGAGTCCCCTCCCCCCAATGGGCTGGATAGAAAATGAATCTTTTGGCTTCCTGAATCGATCAAAAACAGATTTCTGTCCTCCCAAAGAAAGGATTGGGACCCCCACTGAAATCCAGGACACCGAAGTTGATAGCTATTCATTTACCTAGATTACACAAGACTAGCAATCAGTATTGACAGACAAAGTAATGGGGTGAGGATAAGGGGGACTTACACATGATTCCTAGTTACAAATTGGGTGAGACCACAGAAAGTGAGAGGAAATCTACCCCTAGGAAGGGAAATTTATTCCTGCAAGAGTTATCATGGGGAAAATGCATCTCCATTGAAACTTTACCACTGATCCTTGATTCCACGACAACCCAACATTTTCAAAAGCAAATTGTCACAGAGGCAGAAAGTGAGGTAAAATTATCTAAACAGGAGCACAGACTGAAAAAGAAATGGTTGGCGCTGATGAGAGAGAGGGCCTTCTAAGTAGCTACTTCAAGGCTTTCGAATACCCTTCCCTTGGAGATCAAAATAGTGCCCTCCCTGACATCGTTCAAGCAAGAGCTAAAAACCTTCTTATTCAAACAAGCCTTCAGTGAATAAATCTAGGTTGAAATGTTGAGGTTAATCTTTATTGGGTGGCGCATAGTGCAATAAGACTTGACAAGATATGACAATAATGTATATCGTTTTTAAATGCTTATTTATCTTTTACTGATTGCTTATTATGTTTTATATCTGTGTCTTTATCGTTGTTGCTATTGTAACAAGGGTGGGCGACAGTGGCAGCAGAAGAGGAGCCTGGAAGAGGCGGCCAGGCTCCTGTTTCTGTTGCCGCTCCAGCCAGTTACGCCAGGAAACGTGAAGGACTTGGAAGAGGGGGCGGGACTCGTGGAGGACTCCGCCCCCTCTTCCGAGTCCTCCACATTTCCCACCATGGCCAGCTGGAGCAGCAGCAGAAACAGGAGCCTGGCCGCCTCTTCCAGGATCCACTTCTGCTGCCCGCCCTCACTCTCTCACTTTCTCACTCTCTCACCGACCCTCCCTCCCTCCCTCCCTCCCTCGCTCACTCACCAGGCAGGCACGAAGCAAGAGGGCAGACCTGAGGAGGAGAAGCAGCAATGGGGCAGGTAAATACATACATACATAATTTTCCCGCGAAACAGCGATTCTGCGATAAGCGAACTGTGAAGTAGCGGGGGAACACTGTAAGCACTCAAAGTGTTATCTAGTCAAGCAACAGTTACTTTTCTGTCTAAGCCAGCCTTTCAAGACTACATTTCAATCTATTTTTAGACATCCTTGTTTCTTTTCTTCAGCAAATACTTCTTTGTAACTCACACACTGCTTGAAACATTCCTTTAAAAAAGTACCTAGTTCAAAGTCCACAAAACAGCTTGTTATCATAATTATGATTTAAGAAACAATTCTCTGTTGTCCTATTGCTTTAAAATAACTCAAATAGTTGCTTTCTAAAGTTACTGTGCCTTTATTACAACATGAACTTTCCAACCAAAGGCTTTCATGGCCGGGATCACAGGGTTGTTGTGTGTTTTCCGGGCAGAATGGCCATGTTCCAAAAGTATTCTCTTCTGACGTTTCGCCCACATCTATGGCAGGCATCCTCAGAGGTTGTGAGGTATATGCCATAGATGTGGGCGAAACGTCAGAAGAGAATACTTCTGGAACATGGCCATACTGCCCGGAAAACACACAACAACTTTCCTACCATCTGTTTCAACACCCAAATGGAAGTCAGGGCCTAGCATTCTTCAGCACTTGAGTAAAATGAAATAGAGAGGATATTCATCTTCCGACATTTAGTGAACTCATACCCATGTAACTGTCAGAGCAACTAAAATACAGAGTTAGGACTATCACACAAGACAGGCAAACTAGTGCTTCAGTAATGGTCCCTGACACACATTTCCATTTGCATACTACTACTAGTTTGTTATTGAACCACTATAACCCCCCCCCCCCCCCAAGATTTATAATTCACCAAGAGCTTATAGATAAATATATGCTTTTTAAATTAATATCCTTTTCCAGAGATCCGACTTTGCACATGTTCAAGGCTTCAAAAGATCAAGACTAAACCCAGCAGCAGCTGTATCCCCATAAACTATTTTGAATCTAACCTTTTAATAAATTGCATCTACTTTTGATTTTGTGTAACGTGTATCTTTCAACTTTGTACTGTATCTATTTCTTACATGAAATGTATATAAACCGCTTATTAGAAATGTATCAAAATGTAGCCTAAAGACAACCACCCCTCTGCACCCCTGTTCAGATAATCTCCTGGGAATGGAAAAGGTTGAGCAAATCCTTCTGGCTATTTCCCAACCAGGCAATCCTCAGATTCATTGTATGTATGCAAAGAAAGCTGATTTCCTCTGCCTGCCAGATAAGCCCCAAATGTTTATACAAGTCACATGAAGCTGAGAGTCTGCCACTCCTTCATGGAAATATGAGCTTAGAGTATGTGCATTTGTTAACTCTTTTATTGACAGCCAAGACCTTGATTACCTAAAATCAATGCCGTTGTCCCTTGAGTCTTGCACCTTTGTTTTCTGGCCTCCATATCTTTATTTGTCATAGAACTGGACATTTAAGCTAATCAAAATCTCATCAGCATGTCTGTGCCATTTCCTATTCTGAACCCTCCCAGGTGGCATCTTTGTAGCTGATTCATCTCTCATTCTTAACAATTCCTAGCTGCTATTTCTCCAGCCAAGGGAATCCCTGCATGGAGGTGGACATCAACTGAGATTCCGCTCAATCCCAATGCAGATCATAGCCTGCCTCTTCTCAGCCAATCAGGGAAGGAGGCGGGAAGTCTGAATAGCTGCAGGAACAGTATGAGATATCTTGTAATTGAAGCAAATTGCTTCTGCTTGCATCCTTTTTGGCCAAATCATAATAAACATCTGTGGCTTGTTCTATCTGATTTAGCATATGCTCACCAGGCAAGGACTCTCCTACCATGGTCCTAGCTAATCACTACAAGGTTACCTTTTCCTATCCCACCTTGTTAATTCCAAGGTGAATGTTGTATCTTTTCTTTTCCTTTATTTTGGTTTTTAATGCTGAAATTGCTCAATTGCACCACCACTACTATAGTAGTAGCATGGAATTTGAGGTTATGAGGGTGTGCAAAAGCATCATCATGGGATTGGTGAATTGGTGCAGTTGTACTACTGAAGAGAGGTAAGATATCAAAGGAGGCCAGTATAGTATTGTGTCCACTACCAGCACAAATGTGCTTGCAATTGCATAGTGGGTCTGTGCAATAAAGTCTTTACACAAAAAGAGGAGTTAAGTTAATCCTTGTTAAGTTGCAAATTTAATACAATTCAGTTATACCTCATTTCCTGAGAGGAAAAAGTTAACAGTAACTAACAACCAGTAATTCATTGTATCTGATTTTGAGCTCTACCTTTAGGCCCAGATTGATAGGATGAAGCATCAGCAAAGATATTTATCTAGATTTTATAGACCTTTATTTAAAAGTAATGACTGCAAACAAAGAAATGAAGTTTCCCAAACTGAAATGAAAATGCCCAAATAAAACATTGTATTAACAAAGAAGAGACCCTGGAGAAAACATATTCCTTTTTTGGTTCCCTTGACAATTTGATGCAAGATTTTATAACTCACTAGGGTTACACTTTTTGCCTGTCCATCCCATTACTTATTTGACTCACAGAACCTCTTGATGAAGCAAGTATTTTTCATATCACCTGCTGCCTGATTTCCCAACTAAAGTTTCCATGGATAGCTTAGACTTTCCACGTGTAAAGATTGTAGTCTAGGAGTTGGCATACATGGAGGACATTCCAGGACTACATTTCATAACATTCAGAGCTTCCCAAAGGTTCATATGAACATTTTGGCAAATTGGAAATAATATTTGGGTCACTTTCATATTTGTGCTGGATGTCCTCTGAAGTTAGTGGGGTAAAGCTGTGAATACCTGAAGAAGAAAAGGAAGGAAGAGATTAATTCCTTTGGTAGCCTCTGGAGCAGTGTTTTTAATCTGTTTTAAAATATAGCAACATGGAAAACTGAGGTGTCCCAGGTGTCTGGGGGTTGTCTGTGGACACTAAAATATGCCACCATGTCCCCTAGATGGCATTTGGGATTTTCTTTTTGGGAGAAGCAGGTACAGTGGAGACGTACCTCCCCCCCCCCCCCCCACCCATACAAGGACTCCTGGAGAGCCTACCTTGAAAGCCATCCTCAACCTCACCAACATGGAGTGGACGAAGGATTTGGGGAAATCCAACCCCAAATAGGGAAACAAGTCGTCCAGGAATATCTGGCCGCTCTAGACCTATTCAAATTTCCAGGGCCAGATCAACTACATCCAAGAGTATTGAAGGAACTAGCAGAAGTTATTCCGGAACTCATCTTTAAGAGTTCTTGGAGAACGGGACAAGTCCCAGCAGACTGGAGGAGGGCAAATGTGGTCCCTATTTTCAAGAAGGGGAAAAAAGGATGACCCAAACAATTACTGTCCGGTCAGACTCAAGTCAATGCCAGGCAAGATTCTGGAGAAGATCATTAAGGAAGTGGTCTGCAAACACTTAGAAACAAATAAATTGTCCCTCCGGGTGAGAAGGGCGGGATAGAAATATTTGAAATAAAATAAATCCATGTTGACATCTCTAATAGTCAAAAACAAGTTATGCCAGACTAATTTGATCTCTTTTTTTTCAATAGAATTACAAGCTGGGTAACGCCGTGGATGTAGCATATCTGGATTTCAGTAAGGCCTTCGACAAGCTCCCCCATGACCTTCTGGCAAACAAACTAGTCAAAGTGGGCTAGGCAAAACTACAGTTAGGTGGATCTGTAATTGGTTAAGCAAACAAACCCAAAGGGTGCTCACCAATGCGTCTTCTTCATCCTGGAAAGAAGTAATGAGTGGAGTGCCATAAGCAGGGTCCCGTCCTGGGCCCGGTTCTGTTTAACATCTTTATTAATGACTTGCATGAAGGGTTAGAAGGCATGATCATCAAGTTTGCAGACAACACCAAATTGGGAGGGATAGCCAATACTCCAGAAGACAAGAGCAGAATTCAAAACAATCTTAACAGAAACTAACAAAATGAAGTTCAACAGGGACAAATGCACAAAACTTCACTTAGGCAGAAAAAAATGAAATGCACAGATACAGAATGGGGAATGCCTGGCTTGATAGCAGTATGTGTGAAAAAGATTTTTGAGTCCTTGTGGACAAAAAGTAAAACATGAGCTAGCAATGTGATGCGGTGGCAAAAAAAGCCAATGGGATTTTGACCTGCATAAAAAGGAGTATCGTGTCTAGATTCAGGGAAGCAACCCCTCTATTCTGCCTTAATCAGACCACACCTGGAATACTGTCTCCAATTCTGGGCACTGCAGTTTAAGGGAGATGTTGACAAGCTGGAATGTGTCCAGAGGAGGGTGACTAAAATGATCAAGGGACTGGAGAATAAGCCCTATAATAACTTTATAATAACTTTATTCTTATATCCCTCACCATTTCCCCGAGGGGACTTGGGGCGACTTACATGGGGACCAAGACCAGTATGCAACAATAAAATACAATATAAGAGACATTAAATTACAATGAATTAATACATAAATACATATAAAAATCATAAAAGCATAAACTCAACAACAACCAATAATCAATAGCCAGACGCAATGAGGACCGGCTTAAAGAGCGGGGCATGTTTAGCCTGCAGAAGAGAAGGCTGAGAGAAGACATGATGATAGCCATGTAGAAATATGTGAGGGGAAGTCATAGGGAGGAGGGAGCAAGCTTGTTTTCTGCTGCCCTGCAGACTAGGACACGGAACAATGGCTTCAAACTACAGGAAAGGAGATTCCACCTGAACATTAGGAAGAATTTCCTCACTGTGAGAGCTGTTCAGCAGTGGAACTCTTTGCTCAGAGTGTGATGGAGGCTCCTTCTTTGGAGGCTTTTAAACAGAGGTTGGATGGCCGTCTGTTAGGGCTGCTTGAATGCCATTTTCCTGCTTCTTGACAGGAGGTTGGAGTGGATGGCCCGTGAAGTCTCTTCCAATGATATGATTCTATGATTTAGACCTTTTAAGCCACCTATAGTGGTGGTTTTTCTCAACTTTTATACCACTGTATCTATTGCTTTATCATTCTTAAAATTTTTTATTCATATTCTCCTTTTACAACAGAAATACAAGTAAAACTGAAACACACATAAAAGCAGCAGTGCAAACCTCCAATGGATAAATGGGCACAACGATGCCTGTGTGTACAGTTCTCCATACCTCTTGGGATATTTTCCGCTTAACTTCATCAACACTATCTTTTGATACGCCATCACTCATCCAGCCACACCTTCCATATCTTAGCTCATTACATTTGCTGTGGATCATCACATTTTTACTCAAAATGTTTGCTCCATTATATTACCATCTCATTTAGTGGAGAAGGCTGCTGTTTTGTTTTGTTTTTGAATGAGAATGCTTTGCTTTCATCTTGGAATTCTATTCTTGTTGTTGTTGCAAGTGGAGAAAATGCTATTTGTCCTTTTTTTTACCAGGAGTGACGAGCCCCTTTGATCACCGCAACACAGTACTGGTATGAATTTTCCTTCTGTGATCCAGGTTCTGAATTGCATCCCAAGTGCAATCAGTCCTTTCCCTCTTGGAGAACTCCCCCTCGGCACCTAAGAGGGTTTTGGACTACAACCCTGTGCTCTGGGGAAATTGAGAGTCCAGCCTTTCTGCTTTCTGATGGAAGTTAACTAAACGCAGAGCCGATGTCACCTCTTCTGCTTGGCCTGACCCAAGAGCATTAAAAATAGCAAGGTCAGGGGGTTGGCACTGATGAAATTGCCTGACAACGGCAGTGGGTGAAAGCTGGAACTAATATCTCTCCCCATTAGTATTCTAACAGCAGCAGCGTGACACAGAGGAGAAACATCGCCTTCATAAACTTAATGAGGAAAGGAGATAAAACCCTTAGCGTGGGACATCCGCGGCTCTGGCTCAGGTGGCTGCTTCCTCCTGGTCTCCCCCAACTCTGCAGCAGGCCATGCGGCACTTTGCAGCCTATCAGAGCCTTTCCTGGGAAAGCCGCTCAGGCTGATTGGCACTGGCACAGGCTCCACAAAGGTTAATTGATGCTCTAACACTCCAGAAGTCCCACAGTCAGCAGTCTGCAAGCAGCCTCCCTCTCCCTTTCACTCGTCCCTGTTAGGGCTAGCTCTCTCTCTCTGTCTCTGTCTCTCTCATGATACCAAGCCTGCTCCCTCCGCCCTCGCTTTCCCCCAGAGTTCACCCATCCTCCAATAGTTTCTAAAAGACAACAGGTTAGCAGGCAGGGCCATTCTCCTCTTTGGCAAGGAGAAGCTCTAGGGTCTTAGGAAAGCTTTCCTTCTTGGGAGCCTGCTGCGCTTACACATCAGCTACTGCTATACTCTCCCTGGAAGCATATTTCTTTGTTTTCATGGTTCTTTCAGCATCTTCAGCAGCAACATTTTCTCCAACAGACTGCTTGTCCTTCCTCATTTTAATTCCTCTTATGCCTTCAGTTTTACCAGGGTCAGGTTGGTAGCTGAAGGTCCCTTTCTGGTTGGAGAGGCTGTTAGATGGGCAACTTGTGACGCTCTTGCAAATCCAGCTGGGGCTGTTCCCTGACTGCAATGCTGTTCTATTATGTAAACAATCAACCATCACTTCGGATTGAGAATGACTACTGTATTGCTGAAGACTTTCATGTCCAGAATCACTGGGTTGTGCATTTTCGGGGCTGATGGCTACGTTCCAGAAGCATTCCCTCCTGACATTTCGCCCACATCTATGGCAGGCATCCTCAGGTTGTGAGGTACTTCACAACCTCTAAGGATGCCTGCCATAGATGTGGGTGAAACGTCAGGAAAGAATGCTTCTGGAACATGGCCATACAGCCCAGAAAATGCACAACAACTCAATTATGACTGTAGTCTTGCTGGAGTTGTAGTTTGATAAATCACCAGCACTCTTTGGCAGGGAAGGCTAAAGACCTTGTTAAACTACAACTCGTGTGATTCCATAGCATTGAGCCTTGGCAGTTAAACTGCATTGGTTCTACAGTGCAGATGTGTCTTTAGAGCAAGCAGAAAACAAACCTGCACTGTCTTCAATGTGTTATTCCTCCAAATATTTACGATGCTGTAATTGCACCAGAGTTAGGAATGACAGCAGGAAGAGAAAGGCTGTGACTACTGTAGCCGTGAAAGACGTCAAGCACTGGAGAAATACGTTGCTTGAAGGCAGAAGATTCTGTCTGTTTTCTCTCCCTCCCCCAGCCTCCACTAATATGTGACTTTATCACATCAACCCATTGTGCTACAACTGTGACATTAATATAGATAAACTATACATACTGAATTGATATAATATTGCTAATCTGTGATCCTGTAATCAGTCTTCTCTACACCCTCTATAACCTTGCCTTCCTACACTATGCCTGTTGCCTGAGTCAATGTTTCTTACAGTTAATTAATTTGTTATTTTTTATTTTAATCAAGATTGATAAAAATGGCAATTTTATTATTTAAAAGATCGGTGTGTATGTGTGTGTGTGTGTGTATCATTTTAAAAAGCAAAAAACACTTTGGTAAAAGCAAGGCAGAGGAGTAGATTCCTGTTGCTCACATAGGTTCCTCTGCTTCTGTGATGCAGGGAACATAACAGAATGGGGAGCTACTGATAGGAGAACCACAGGAGAGGTAGGCAAACCAGTAGCAGGATACATACAGTGTCATGTGATAGCTACCATCAGCAAAGATGACAGTTCAGCTGCACTGCAAGCTTGCCTGCATCCTCGGCAATAAAAAGATCAAGGGAAGTCATGGTGCCCCTCTATTCTACTTTGGTCATACCTCACCTGGAATAACACTGTGTCCAATTCTGGGCACAACAATTCAAGAGTGATATTAACAAGCTGGAACATGTACAGAGGAGGGTGATTAAATTAATGAAAGGTATGGAAACCATGCCCTATGACAATGACTCTCAACCTGTGGGTCCCCAGATTTTTTTGGCTTTCAGAAATCCTAACAGCTGGTAAACTGACTGGGATTTCTGGAAGTTGTAGGCCAAAACACCTGGGGACCCACAGGCTGAGAACCACTTCCCTATGTGGAAGGGCTTGATGAGCTGGGTTTGTTTAGCCTGTGCAAGAGAAGGCTGAGAGAGGACATGATAACCATGTTTAAATATTTGAAAGGCTGTCATAAGGAAGAGGGAGCAGGCTTATTTTCTTCTACCCTGGATTCTGGGACTCAATGGAGCAATGAGTTCAAATTACAGGAAAGGAGATTCCATCTGAACATAAGGAAGAATGACCTGACAGTAGGAGCTGTTCAACAGAAGAACTCACTACTCCAAAGTGTGGTGGTAAAGGTAAAGGTTTCCTCTGACGTTAAGTCCAGTCATGTCTGACTCTGGGGTTGGTGCTCATCTCCATTTCTAAGCCGAAGAGCCGGCGTTGTCCGTAGACACCTCCAAGGTCATGTGGCTGGCATGACTGCATGGAGCGCCGTTACCTTCCCGCCAGAGCGGTACCTATTGATCTACTCACATTGGCATGTTTTCGAATTGCTAGGTTGGCAGGAGCTGGAGCTAACAGTGGATGCTCACGTTGCTCCCGGGGTTTGAACCTGGGACCTTTCGGTCTCCAGCTCAGTGCTTTAACGCACTTCGCCACCGGGGCTCCTAAGTGTGGTGGAGACTTCTTTAAACCAGGGGTGTCCAAGCTTCTTAAGCCAAGGATCAGTTCACAGTCTTTCAGCTTGTTGGGTGGGGCAGACTATAGTTTGAAAAAAACATGAACACATTCCTATGCACACTGCATATGTCTTATTTGTGGTGGTGGTGGTGGTGGTGGGGGGGGGGGGCGGAACCATGAAAGAACAACACAATATATAAAATGAGCAATTTCAACCAACGTAAATGTACCAGTCTTTCAATGGGAAATGTAGGCCTGCTTTTGGCTGATGAGATACTCAAGTTAATTAGGATTATTGTTGTTGTGTGCCTTCAAGTAATTTCAGACAGTGGCATATGCTGCCGCAGAGTCTAGTGGAGTCACTTTCTCTGGAGGTTTTTCAGCAGAGGCGGCATAGCCACCTGTCGGCAGGGCTTTGATTATGACAGAGGGGACTTATAGTCGCCACCTGGCTCTCCCCTTTTCTTTCACAGGAAGAAGCCGCAGTGAAGGGCAGGCTTTTAGAAAAACAGGACAGCAATGTGGGATGAAGGTGAGGTGGAGAAGAGAGAGAGGGAAGCCAGACAGGCGCTCGGCCTCCGGGACCCACCCTTCCTGGACATACAGCAGAAGCAGCGGCATCAGTAGCGAGAGCCTAGTGCAAGCAGAGCAATTAGGGAGCCTTCCTTTCAAAGAAATAAAGTTGTGGGGGAAGGAAGGAAAGAAAGGAAGGAAGGAAGGAAGGAAGGAAGGAAGGAAGGAAGGAAGGAAGGAAGGGGGGAGGGAGGGAGGCCTGGGGAGTGTCAGACCCCAGGCAGCAGGGCACCAAGAACCATACACGGAGGCCAATCTCTATCTAATATCTTTATTAAGGAAATATATAAAGGTAATAAAAACAAGTGAAGAATATAGTTCAGAAGCAGACCTTTCAAATAAGGTCAAATATAGTCCAATAATGCAATGTCCAATAAATGATATTAGAGTTCAAAGTTTATATCCAATACCGAAACACACACTATTGCCAGGCAATAGAGTGGGGAAAAGCCAGAGTCTTAGGAGTCCAAGGAAGCTTGACAACAAGGCTGGAAATAATCTTGTACTTTAACAAGGTCCGTGACTAGAAACAAGGCAAAACGTGAATCTTGGAACAAGGTCCGTGATTAAACAGCAAGGCAAGGCAGTACTTGGATTCTTGATCCGGGAAGCAAGGAACTGGGGTTACGAAGTCCACACACGATCTCACTCCTGAAGCAGCTCTGTTGACTCCGCAAAGATTCTCCCGCGTCAGGCACCTATATTGGGGTCTTGTTTTCCCGCCAACAATCTCTTTCCCTAGAGAACGGGAAGCGAAACCCAACTTTGTCCAGATGCAAGACTCCTTAGAATTTCCCAAGGGAAGCAGGTCTAATCAGCCTGTTGTTTGGCAGCAATCCATAAACTCCTGCGATTCTGTTCCCTGACTCCTCTGTCAGCACAATAGGATTATTTTCTAGGGAACGGAGGCGAGGAATGTCCAAGGTCTGTTTTACTGAATTCTTGGGTACAAACATCAACATCCGGCAGGTGAAAGGACTCCGGCTCTTGTTGAACCGGCGAAAACCCCATGTTTTCGTCTTCATCTGCCACGATGGCACTAGGAGCAGGACTACAAGGCCCATGAGGCATCACAGGGAGAGAGGATCAATGGAAATGTAAACAGGAGCAGCAATTGGCCCCTGGGCCAGACTTTGGACTTGCCTGCTTTAAACAGTTAGTATCTATTGAGGGTACTTTGTGCTTTTCCTACATGGCAGGGTTGGACTGGATGACCTATGTGTACTCTCTTCCAACTCTAGGATTCCATTATTGTACATGACAAAATGCCCAGTCTTTATTACAGTAGAGTCTCACTTATCCAAGCTAAATGGGCCGGCAGAACCTTGGATAAGCGAACATCTTGGATAATAAGGAGGGATTAAGGAAAAGCCTATTAAACATCAAATTAAGTTATGATTTTACAAATTAAGCACCAAAACATCATGTTATACAACAAATTTGACAGGAAAAGTAGCTCAATACACAGTCATGTTATGGTGTAATTACTGTATTTGCCAATTTAGCACCAAAATATCACGATATATTGAAAACATTGACTACGAAAATGCATTGGATAATCCAGAACCTTGGATAAGCGAGTTTTGGATAAGTGAGACTCTACTGCAGGGGTCCTCAAACTTTTTAAGCCGAGGGCCAGTCCACAATCCTTCTGACTGTTGAGGGGCCGGATTATCATTTGAAAAAAAATACAAACAAATTCCAATGCACACTGCATATGTCTTATTTGTAGTGCAAAAACAACAACAACAACAACGAAAGAATACAATATTTAAAAATAAAAACAATTTTAACCAACATACATTTATCAGGATTTCAATGGGAAGTGTGGTCCTGCTTCTGGCCAATGAGATAGTCAAGTTAATTAGGGTTGTTGTTGTTGTTGTTGTGTGCCTTCAAGTCATTTCAGACTTTGGGTGAGCCTAAGTCTAAAATTTATTATTTATTTATTTACTGCATTTATTTACTACATTTGTATCACACCCTTCTCACCCTAAAGGGGACTCAGAATGGCTTACAAATTATATGTACATACAATATATTATATTATTAGCATAGCACAATATTAGCATTATATATTACTATATTGAACTATACCACTATACTGTAATATTATTAGTAATATTATATGTAATATAGAATATATAATCTATATTATTATATGGTATTATTATTAGTGTTATATTGTATTACATTATAATATTATGATCAATATTATATGTATATACAATATATGATATTATAAAACTGAGGGCGGGGGCCAGGTAAATGACCTCGGAGGGCCGCATCCGGCCCCCGGGCCTTAGTTTGGGGACCCCTGCTCTACTGTATTAACAATCAATGGGATTTAAGAATATGTCACTACCTTTCCCTTTTCTGATATTGGTACACTTAAGGTTGTCACCCCCAGAAGCTGACATTTTAGGAGTTGGATTGCAATAAAGCAGGGATATTACAGATATAGATGCCATCTTCAAAGGGTGGTTCTGCTTTAAGAACATTTATGGAAAAAGACAATAAGACCATGAGAACTGAGGCTCATGGCAGGAGTGGGTAGGCAGAAGTACTACTGGGAACCTGGCCAAGCCAGTCTCTCCAGTGCTCACTTCCTTGCTCCGAAGTAACACAATATGGTTTCATAATGATCCCATTTCTGCCTCATGGACAATTCTCTGAAACCTGAGGATTTGCACATTCCCAGGCCAACATGATTTGCTCGTACTGAGAATTTCTCATGCATTTTTAATCCTGGCTGAGATTATGCTTGAGGCACTAAAGGAGTAGACCTCCCTGAGTCTTGATGGTGTCACTAATTACCTACCAGGCGAAGAGGTAGATTTTCTGGGTGCTTTACAATTAAGCTCTTGAGACTAGTTTAGAGACTGAAATGCGTTTGGCCCCAGGATGGCCTGTTCTAGGAATGGGCTTGCTGCTTGATCTACCTTAACCTATCTAATGTCATCCTCCATGGTATCATCTGTCTGGATTAGTAGATAGTCACAGCTGCATACAAACACAGTGAATTACCTCTACACAACCCAAAATTTCTTTCTGTTGTTGCTCCCCCTCTCTTCCTTTAGACTTCCTGAGACCTAAAAAAATTCATAGAATCATAGAATCATAGAATAGTAGAGTTGGAAGAGACCACATGGGCCATCTAGTCCAACCCCCTGCTAAGAAGCAGGAAATCGCATTCAAAGCACCCCCGACAGATGGCCATCCAGCCTCTGCTTAAAAGCCTCCAAGGAAGGAGCCTCCACCACGGCCCCGGGGAGAGAGTTCCACTGTCGAACAGCCCTCACAGTGAGGAAGTTCTTCCTGATGTTCAGGTGGAATCTCCTTTCCTGTAGTTTGAAGCCATTGTTCCGTGTCCTAGTCTGCAGGGCAGCAGAAAACAAGCTTGCTCCCTCTTCCCTATGACTTCCCTTCACATATTTCTACATGGCTATCATGTCTCCTCTCAGCCTTCTCTTCTGCAGGCTAAACATGCCCAGATCTTTAAGCCGCTCCTCATAGGGCTTGTTCTCCAGACCCTTAATCATTTTAGTCGCCCTCCTCTGGACGCTTTCCAGCTTGTCAACATCTCCCTTCAACTGTGGTGCCCAAAATTGGACACAGTATTCCAGGTGTGGTCTGACCAAGGCAGAATAGAGGGGGAGCATAACTTCCCTGGATCTAGACGCTATTCCCCTATTGATGCAGGCCAGAATCCCATTGGCTTTTTTAGCAGCCGCATCACATTGTTGGCTCATGTTTAACTTGTTGTCCACGAGGACTCCAAGGTCTTTTTCGCACACACTGCTGTCAAGCCAGGCGTCCCCCATTCTGTATCTTTGATTTCCATTTTTTCTGCCGAAGTGAAGTATCTTGCATTTGTCCCTGTTGAACTTCATTTTGTTAGTTTTGGCCCATCTCTCTAGTCTGTCAAGATCGTTTTGAATTCTGCTCCTGTCTTCTGGAGTGTTAGCTATCCCTCCCAGTTTTGTGTCGTCTGCAAACTTGATGATCGTGCCTTCTAACCCTTCGTCTAAGTCGTTAATAAAGATGTTGAACAGAACCGGGCCCAGGACGGAGCCCTGCGGCACTCCACTTGTCACTTCTTTCCATGATGAAGACGACGCATTGGTGAGCACCCTTTGGGTTCGTTCGCTTAGCCAATTACAGATCCACCTAACCGTAGTTTTGTCTAGCCCACATTTTACTAGTTTGTTTGCCAGAAGGTCGTGGGGGACTTTGTGGAAGGCCTTACTGAAATCCAGGTACGCTACATCCACAGCATTCCCTGTATCGACCCAACTCGTAACTCTATCGAAAAAAGAGATCAGATTAGTCTGGCATGACTTGTTTTTGGTAAATCCATGTAAATCCGTGTTGACTATTAGCAATGACCGCATTTGTTTCTAAGTGTTCGCAGACCACTTCCTTAATGATCTTTTCCAGAATTTTGCCTGGTATTGATGTGAGGCTGACCGGACGGTAATTGTTTGGGTCGTTCTTTTTTCCCTTCTTGAAGATAGGGACCACATTCGCCCTCCTCCAATCTGAGCTATGTGTAATACTCTTGAATAAAAGAAAACCAAATTCAGTGCAAAACCTTTTCAAAGCTAGAATGAGTAATGAAGATTCAAAATGCAATAGTTCCTGTGGGTTCCTGACCACAATCTTGATGAACTTCATGGGAGACTACTGACTGTTTTCTATGGCCTGGTGTCACTTTTTGATCAAATAGTTAGACTCAGAAAGTCTGGAAATTGTGTGAACCTTCCCAGAATCCTCTGCCACTGTGCAAGGGGCTTATAGCAAATAGATCCACTTCCAGATGAGACTTTTAATGGACAATCATCTAGCCTCCTGTAGAACAGGGAAATCTGTTACAGTCCTTTCATGTTTTCCACCATGTCTACAAAATCTACTGAAGAAGGAAATAAGAGAATACAGAACTTAGTGCAGAGAGGGAAAACCACAGAAGATACCAGGAGGCTGTTGGGCAGAAGATGTCTGTTGCTGCCTTGGAGCTCTGCCTTACCAGTAGGCCTCCCAGCTATTTGCAGAACCGAGCTTCACTCAGCAGTTATTGTCACCTGTTCAGCTCAGCGGCCATATCTTCCTGTGTTATAGAACTGAGACTTTTGGTAGGAGTGGATTCACCACCAAGTGGAAGCCATTTCCGGGATGAACAAGAGATGTGCTTGTCTTTTTAGAGAGGAAGGTCTATTAGCCACTTTTAATACCTACCTGGCGATGTTTATTTTTAAAAGCAAGGCTTTGCTTGCCTAATGAAGAAAAGAAGTGTTTCCAACAAGCTGGGAAGCGAAGGGAATCAATGAACTGCCATCAGAGTTGTAGAAGTTGTAGAGTTGCGATCGCCGATTTGGAAGGGAAGAGAATTATGCTATCACAGGGAGGCAGGAGCCCAATGGGATGCTGGTTGCTCCCAAACTGTCTCCAAACACAAATAGCCTAGATAGCCTTGGTGACAGTTATCCTGGATTGAAAAATGTTACTGTTAAATGCCAGGATGGTAGATGGGAAAAGAATAGTTATCTACAGTCTAATTCTGGATTGGAATGCTGATCTGGGTAGTATCATTGAGGCCTGACTGAATGAGGCTGGGGAAGGGACAGTTAATCTATATCATTGTTGCTAGCCAGAAATTTCTGTACAGCACTCCTGTGTGGTAGAGGTAGAGTTACAGTTATCAATTCCAAACCCCTGCCATTGACCCAGTTTGTCAGGTATGTCTATTAGGGTTGTGCATGTTTTCATTTTTACAAATGGACTCTGGCTGTTTTGGCAGTTTCGACCCTTTTGGCCAATCGTAACAATACAGGCTCCGCTGCCATTTTTTTCCATCTGAAATAGACCATTTGACTGCTGAAAACTACTGTTTTCTATTTCTTTCAGCTACTCATGAAGCACGGAGAGGCAGCTGCATGCCTACATGGGGTTTTCCTATGAGTCCCGCCTGTTGAACCAATCAGAACAGAAGAAAGTCATGATATGTTTTTTAGCCAAGCTGAGCTTCCATTTTTCCTGAGAGAGACAGATAGGTGATCTAAATTCTCAGTGCTGCTCACAGCTCTGCATGGCTTGGTTTGCTTTTTGACTCAAATAGCAATAAATAAGCAGTTTGGTTTCTACACAATTAAGGAACTGCCACCAATGTTGCCCTTCACACAAGGCAAGCTTCAAATGTGGAGTAGAGGACATATCTTACCATTTCTAAAGCCACCATAAAATGAGGAGGTAATTTATATCCTTTTTAAAGAATTGCTAATGTTTCTTCAGGTGGTATGGCTCCCACTGAAATAAGTGCTTAAAA
Source organism: Anolis carolinensis (assembly GCF_035594765.1). Taxonomy (NCBI): domain Eukaryota; kingdom Metazoa; phylum Chordata; class Lepidosauria; order Squamata; family Anolidae; genus Anolis; species Anolis carolinensis. The sequence continues at coordinate 137,034,037 of NC_085844.1, forward strand.
AGGTTGTGCCTCACTTAACTCAGCTTCATTGAAAGGGTGTTGAAGGCAAACAACCCCAGAAAGGGTGGTTTAAGTCTGATGCCTTTAACTCAGGTCTTATTGAAGAATATAAAGAGAAAGGATCCCAGAAAGGATGGGAGACTTCTTATCTTTCCATAAGGAACGTTGTCTTGAACTGGCTTAAAGAGGCTTCCATGTGATGAGGGAGAAGTCAGGATAGTGTGGGCCGCCTCTGGCAACATGAAACCCAAGCTGAGGAAAGAAGACAGAATGGAGGGAGAAATAGCCAAGTCTCTCTTAAAACCTGAGCCCATCCAGCTTGAGGCTTGGAGAGAGAAATAACCAGGTCTCCCGTAAAACCTGAAACCAGTCAACTTGAGGCTTGAAGCAGCTTATTTATTTATTTATTTGCTCTATTTCTATCCCACCTTTCTCTACCCCGAAGGGGACTCAAGTCAGCTTACACAGAGGCAATTATTCAATACCTTAAAAACATATAGTACTGACATTAAATTAAATTAAAATCAGAAATCAGTGTGCATAGGAATTTGTTTGTATTTTTTTTTCAAATGATAATTTTGTCCCTCAATAGTCTGAAAGATTGTGGACCGGCCCTCTGCTTAAAAAGTTTGAGAACCCCTGGCTTGGGAGGATTCTTCTGTCATTTGAGGGAGATTGGGGGGGGGGGGGGGGAGAAGGGATCTACGTTAATTTCTACAATAATATGTTTCATGCGTATGTCTGTCTTTGATGTTTTTATAGTTTTAATGTTTAATCTACAGTTAGATGTTTTTGATTTAGATATACATATGTGAGAGATTGAATTTTGCCATTTATTATGTTGTAAACCACTTTGAGTCCCCCCAGGGGTGAGAAAAGTTATATAGAAATGCAGTTAATAATAATAATGATGATGATGATGATGATGATGATGATTAATAATTAATAATTTTAATAAATAATTCTGTCAAATCCTTGGTTGATCTCTCAAATGGAGAAAGGTGTGGTGGACATGATTGTTACTAAGAGCCCTTCCACAAAGCCATATAACAAAAAATATCAAGACAGAAAATCCCACAATGTCTGCTTTGAACTAGGTTATCTGAGTCCACATTGTCATATATTCTAGTTCAAAGCAGATAATGTGGGATCTTATTCAGCTGTGTGGAAGGGGTCCCATTCTTTCTTGTGCAGTAGAACCAATCTGCCTCCTGGCTTTCCAGGCAGCTGGAAACAATGACATGGGTGAAATAGGGTTTCAAGAGATTACTTGAAGGTCTACTTCATGGCAGTGTGTGCAGCAAATTATTCTTTTTTGTCACCATTGTATCTGCAAGGAGCTATCTAGAAAACCTGTTTTAAGTTGTCTGCGATCGATGACATTCCGGCCCCCGAGAAGAGAATTTGGACCACTGAGCAGCCCACTAAAGAACACTTGGGAGATAAATTCTCTCAGATCTGATTTCAGTGGCATACTTGATAAAGTTCCTGAGGATGTAACTTTGACCTCTTCTTGTCCTATGACAATGGGTTCTTTTTAATGTGTCCCCTTCTTGTCCTATGACAATGGGCTCTTTTCAATTTGTACAGCCCAAAGATTTGGACAGGATCATCAGAGAATTGGGAGCTGCCTCATGTGCCCTAGGCTTTCTTAGCACATTCCAAGGGTCAGAGAGGTTCTAGCAAAGTGGATGAAAAGAATAGTCAATGTCTCCTTACAATACGACAGGTTTTCAATAAGGCTAAAGAAAGGGGGGGGGAACGTTTCCCTGAATCACTCTGTGATGGATGATTATCAGGCAGTGTTCAACATTCTATTTTTAGAACATGTGACATTATCTCAGGGATTCCTGGATGAGATAAATTATCTTGATTTATATCAGTTTGTTTTCAGATTGTTATGGAACAGGGAGGGTTTGGCACTTTTTTGGATGCAATCTGAAAAAGTTTGGAAACGTTATACAAAGGGGTGCTACCACATTGTTGACAAGGGACATAAACTTCCTTGCTCAAACAGCTGCACTGGCTGTCAAACTGTTTGTTATAACCTATGTACCCCTACATCAGTGGTTCTCAACCTGTGTGTTCCCAGGTGTTTTGGCCTACAACTCCCAGAAATCCCAGCCAGTTTACCAGGGCTGTGGCGCAGCTGGCTAGTAACCAGCTGCAATAAATCACTACTGACTGAGAGGTCATGAGTTCGAAGCCCGGGTCGGGTTAAGCCCCCGACCATTAAATAGCCCGGCTTGCTGTTGACCTATGCAGCCCCGAAAGACAGTTGCATCTGTCAATTAGGGAAATTTAGGTACGCTTTATGCGGGAGGCTAATTTAATTAATTTACAACATCATAAAACTGCCAGCAAAACACGAGGAAAGGAATGAGGAAGTACAGCCACTAGTGGACAGTGAAGCAACAGCTCCCCCTGTGGCTGGAATCGTGAAGCTGGGAAAAAATGTTAAATGCCTCTGTGTCTGTCTATATATGTTGTTTGTCTGTTGGCATTGAATGTTTGCCATATATGTGTTCATTGTAATCCGCCCTGAGTCCCCTTCGGGGTGAGAAGGGCAGAATATAAATACTGTAAATAAATAAATAAATAAACCACTGCCCTACATAGCTTAGATCTAGGGTATCTAAAAGATTTTACTTCCACATATGAATCTGCCTGGGCCCTGAGATTCTCAGCAAAATCCCATATCTCAGTCCCACTACTTTCACAAACATAGCTGGTGGGGATGTGAGCCTTTCTGTCCCGTTGCTCTAGAATGTCTTTACTGGGAAGACTAGAATGACTCCTTCCTTACTGTCCTTCTGTCAGCAGTTATCCAATACACTTTTTGTTAACCTGATGTTTTTACAGTGTTACAATACTGCTTTAATTTAATATTTTCGGAAACATTTTGCCAGTATGTTTTATTTTTGAAATGTTATAGATATTTATTTCAATTTCACTGTTGATTTTTGTATATTCTTAGATATTTATTTGTTTTAATTTGTAGGCTGACTTGTACCCCAGTTCTGATACAGGGTGTGTATAAAGATGATGATGATGACAATGACATCAATATAATCTCTGTTGAGGTGTGGAAAGAAAAATGTGTGCTTAAGGTGTGTAGTGGAAAAAGATTTCTCTGGACAATGTGGCATGAGATATGATGTGTAGGGGGTGGCTCTCTTTTCTCTATTGCTCTCCATGAAGTTGCAGTTTCAGAGCCATTTTATATCATACTCCACAACTGTTTTCCTCAATTTACTAGTTTTCTGCCTTAATTAATTTCTTCCCAGAATGAGGTTTTCTCAGCCAATGCACTTCAATTAGCTATTTAATTAATAGATTACATTGCAAACAGTAGTGTATACTTTCCAATAAATAAGGGACAGCCAAACTGATCAAGTGGCTGGAGCACCATCTATATGAAGAAAGATCATAATGTCTCTGTTTTTTTAAAATCTAGAATAAAACTAGATAAAAGGAATTCATGGAATAAGGGGTTCTCAGTGACTACTAGAGCTAAAATGGCACTAAAGAATTCATTTCAAACATTGGTAGAAATGTGTATATGGAAACCATTTTTGTGTATGTGCCAGGAGTGACTTGAAAAACTGCTTCTGGTGTGAGAGGACTGACTGTCTGCAAGGACGTTGCCCAGGAGACACCGGATGTTTTTGATGTTTTTACCATCCTTATGGGAGGCTTCTCTGTAGCAGGTTGAAGATGATAAATGGAAGCTCTTACATCCAGAGTCACCCGCAGAACAATAACATGCCACTCAGGTTCACAGAACAAAAACACAGGAACTTTACTGATTCTAAGAGATTAAAAACAGCAGTATTTACAACGATCCCTCTGATCACTTACAGAAGTCTACAGTCCTTTCTCAGTCCACAAATCTGCTTCAGAGAAGAATACAGTTCTGGTTCTTCTCCCTCTTTTTTCAGCAGCAAACAGGCCTCAAAATAGCAAGGCCTCTCTGAGTACACTACTCTCTCCACCAGCATTACTCAGTCAGCACTGAAAACTTGTCCAAACAGGTTCTGCAGCAGCAGAACAGAAACAGTATCAAATCAATCCCCAGGTCTTTGCAGGCTCAGTCAATAGAGAAAAGAAAACATGTGAGCAAATGAGTTTCTAAAATATTTTGGAAGTAAAGGTAAAGGTAAAGGTTTCCCCTTGACATTAAGTCTAGTTATGTCCGACTCGGGGGGTAGTGCTTATCTCCATTTCTAAGCCAAAGAGCCAGCTTTATCTGTAGACGCCTCCAAGGTCATGTGGCCAGCATGACTGCATGGAGCGCTGTTACCTTCCCACCGGACCGGTACTTATTGCTCTAGTTGTTTTTAAACTGCTCGTTTGGCAGAAGCTGGGGCTAACAGCGAGAGCTCACCTACTCCCCGGATTCGAACCGTTTCGGTCAGCAAGTTCAGCAGCTCAGTGATTTAACCCACTGCATCACTGGGAAGCACATAATAAAAAATAGAGAAGGATAATATTCAAGGGCACATGAATGTATCTGGGCTGAAGCTGGCTCAATTTACAGTTATTGCAGGTTATAGCAGCCACACCTGAAAGCAGCCAGTTCAGAAAGTGACCTTGGAAGGCAAAAGTTCCCAGAACTAGGGAGTTGTGATCAACATTGTTTAATCTAATGCCAAGAAATGAACATGTCTAAGAGTATGACGACCAGGAAACAAGTTTTTTTTAAAAAAAGGAACAAAGATCTAAAACACTGAATCATTTTTAAATGGTGAACCAACACTTCTGCAAATATTGGCGATTAAATGGATTTACTTTAAGTCAACAATATGATTGTGGCCTAGATATTTGTTGAGTTTTCTTATCCAGAATGGGAGATAAATTAAATTTGCAGGATCCATGGCAATCATACCTTAATTAACTGGTTAACATAATTGTATTTATTGTGTAAAATGTGTAAAATATGTGCCACTTTCAAAATAAAAGCGGTTCTTGTTTTGAAAGTCAGACTTGCCTATAAAATAAGGTGGGTTGCTAAGTCTTCTTGGTGAACCCTGACTAAATGTCTCTGTAGTGCAACATCAAAAGGGGACTCTGTTCTATGTTGTCCAAAAATAGTTCAAAGAACAGTATCCATCTTTCCGCTCTGCTTTGACAAGTCTCTGGTGAAGGCAACGATCTAAGAATGATGTAAAGCCATAATGTGTCAGGAAAGTGCAGAGTTCCAAGGAGCATGAGAGAAAAAAAATGAAAGTAACGTTTGTGTGACCTGGAACATGCTGTATCTCTGTTTTGGATTTGCAGTGATTGGAGGGGCAGTAAAATTTGTGCCAGGGATTGTACCAAAAATGGCTGCAATCCACCTCTAAAGCAACGGAGTACAAAGCATTTGACTGAGCTGCTTCCTGCAGCATTACTTGGATTTCATAGTTCGGTGACTGGGATTAGCCAACAAAGCATCAAAGCAATTAGAAAGCAGTCCAATTGTGGCCCTACAGTGGCTAAACGAATAAATAAAGAGTAAAAGAGAAATGTGTTCCAAGTCTTAAAGGAAGACAGTAAAAAGCACTAGGATCCCATTCGAGGGCCCGAAAAAAACAAACAATTCCTCAGGTCAGAACTAGACTAGTTAAAAAATTAGTTGTAGTTGTACACTAAAGATGCTTTAACTATAATGTCTCAGGGTCAAAATCCGTGTATAAAAACATATCTAGTGAGATCTCAACAACTTATCTTGATCAGTAAAACCATATTCTAGGGTGGCTATTTCCCCTTAATTCTGCTCACAGAGAGGTCAAGCAACCAGTCTACATGAACTGCTTTCCTGTTCTAAGAGGCCTTTTCAACCAAAATTGTTCAAAATAATAGGCTTGAGGAGAGGGGATCACTGAGAATATAGATATGGTATGAGGGAAGAACATTTAATATCCTATTCTCTTTGTTGCTTCTTTGGTTTTTAATAGAGCTACATCTGTGGCTCCATGCTTTAAGGGTGAGTTGAATGAATCACTTTCTACCATTATAAGCAGAAATAGGCTGTGGGAATAAATCCCTCTTAATACTTTGTCATTCTTTGTGGATTCTGGCTAAGATATTAAATGATGCTTGTGTAGTATAAATGTACACTCATGTAGTTAATAATAATAATAATCATCATCATCATCATCACCATCATCCAGACTGACAAAGTTCTGGAACACAACACACCAGACATCACAGTTGTGGAAAAGAAAAAGGTTTGGATCAAGACCTGGCTCTTTACTAGAGCTTTTAATCTATTTTAATATTTTTAATCAATATTTGTATGTATGTATTTTTATCCTTTTTTATCTTGTAAATCGCCTAGAGCATCGTGGATGGAGGACGATTAATAAGTAATTAAATGATGATGATGATGATGATGATGATGATGATGATGATGATGATGATCATTGATGTTGCCATCCCAGGTGACAGTCGCATTGACGAAAAACAACAGGAAAAACTCAGCCGCTATCAAGACCTCAAGATTGAACTTCAAAGACTCTGGCAGAAACCAGTGCAGGTGGTCCCGGTGGTGATCGGTACACTGGGTGCCGTGCCAAAAGATCTCAGCCGGCATTTGGAAACAATAGACATTGGCAAAATTACGATCTGCCAACTGCAAAAGGCCACCCTGCTGGGATCTGCACGCATTATCCGAAAATACATCACACAGTCCTAGACACTTGGGAAGTGTTCGACTTGTGATTTTGTGATATGAAATCCAGCATATCTATCTTGTTTGCTGTGTCATAATAAAACAACAACAACAACAACAACAATAATAATAATAATAATAATAATAATAATAATAATAAATTTTATTATTTCTTACCCGCATCTCCTGGTGGCTTGAGGTGAGTCACAGAACAGTCAACCACATAAACATTGCAAAAATTCTATAAACACACATATTAAAATGTAGTTCTATAAAAGATAATATTAAAACATATTTGTATAAAATTGCACTACACCTCCCTTCTGCTGCATGTCAACATTGTGCAACTTAATGTATATCCAATAATGTGCCTGTGTACAGCAACTGGAGATGCACACTGACTCTTTCCGCAATCCCCAGTGAATCCTACTGTACATTGAAATCACTGACAAATACTTATGTATCATCCAAGAGTGTATACCTCCATGTGGAATGTCTGAACTCATAGATCCCTTGCTTATAAAACTATTAACTGAAATACGAACTATTTGTTGCATTCTATTGTGTTCTTAATTCACTAATACCAGATGCTATCTTGACGACACGCTGATGTTGCTCGACGCCTAATTCCCAGTTTTCAAATGTGAAATATTGGAGGGTATGAGAGTTTGTCTTCTTCTGGTGATCCTCCTGGAGTAGTGGGGCTACTGTCACTGGGAGACCAGGTAGTGATGGGGCAGAAATGTTCAGTTTTTAGAAACTGGTGTGGGAATGTGTCAGGGGAAACCATGGATATCTATTCCACTCTAAACACTCCAAGAAAAAAGAAGTCTCATGGAAATGGCCTAGTTCTCCTTCCTTGCCATCAACAGAAAAGAAGAAGAAAAATAACTATGACCGAAGCGAAAAGAAAGAGCTGCTTCTCAGATTTTTACACATCCCACACCAAGGGTTCTGATGTGGCAAACATTCTAAGGCAGACCTCTTCTTGGTCCATCTTACATATTTCTTATGATTCCTATTTCAGACTCAAAATATAAAATGAAACATTTATATCACCTGAAGCATTTGACTTATTATGCTAAATATATTCCAGCTCTACAAAAATTTGTTAATTTTCACTCCTCCCTATTTTTAGCCTTATATAACCCATAAGCTTTGTTGGCTCATTACTAAATCTTCACACATTTTTAATTATTTTTCAGTCATGGCTGGTATGTGAACCTTTCCCCAATGTTTTGTATTGCAAAATGTTGCCCTTAGCCCAAGATTAATTCCCTTATATCCTGGCTGGGCCAGTTCTGAGAGCCATTTTTGCACTTCCATAGACAGATAGACACTTTTCTTGACACTCACCACCATCAAAAACCTCACCCTTAAAATGGCAAATTGTGCCCATGTAGAGCTCCGTGGGATGTAATTTGCCCTCCAAATGGAATTCTTCTCAAGCTATTTTGACCAAAGAAAAGAGAGTACAGCTGTTAGGAAATAAATTGATGGTATAGTTTTAAGGCAGCAGTTCCCAACCCGTGGTACATGAGAACGGATATCCAGTCCACGAACCTCCTTCCTCTTTTTAATTTTATTTATTTTATTTCTACTCCTTTCCACAGAGCTTCATTTTTAGGCCTGTTCCTGGGATTATTTGGGGTGCTGATTCAGAAAATTGCATTGGATAGACCACATCATCTCTAGATTACTAAATATGCTTTTCTGTGGGTGAGCAGATAGTGACTACTGGGTGGCATATGTTCTGTATCAGAAACGAGAGCTGATGTGGCCTGTCCATTACAATTTTCTGAATCAGCAACCCAAATAACCAAACCGAATCTAAAGCTGACCAAAAATTGATTTGTAACCCTTTTGGTACTAATGTTGGAGAGCGGTCCCTGATCAAAGTCGTCCCTGGTCAAAAAAAAGGTTGGGAACCACTGATTTAAGGGTTCAGAAGTTAGTTTTCAGAGGGAGAGAAGATATTAATAAAACAATAAAAGGATTTAAATCTAATTGTTGGTTCTCGCAGAAGCAGAGGCAGCAGGAGGACATTTTTGCTCCCTGGCTTCAGGTAGGATTTGGCTAAGATTTGGCTAAGATTTTAAACTGAGTGTGGGCTTGGCTCCTGTGGTCAAAGTCTAACTGTTGTGTGACTGTTGTGTTGAAAGAGAGCCAGGTACTTAAGTTGATTGACAGCAGGCATTGTCCCCTGTTAATTGAGTTTCTGGGAAAGCTTTATTTGCCAGTGTGAGTTTCTGCCAGAGCCTGATCCCAGAAGGGCAGTTGGTTCTCGCAGAAGCAGAGGCAGCAGGAGGACATTTTTGCTCCCTGGCTTCAGGTAGGATTTGGCTAAGATTTGGCTAAGATTTTAAAGGCACCTTTACTAACTATCCTTTGCAGTACATACAGGAAACAAAGCAACATAAACAAATACACAAAGAGGTGGTTTGTTGCAGTTTGCACATAAAGTGCGTGCATATTACTTAACTGTACAAAGATCCCACTTGGCCACCACGCTCACCAAGAGATGCAACAAAAGCAAAACATTCCCATCACATGCACCAGCTGTGGCATGTTCCGCTTTTTCACACAAAAACTAGACAACTACATCTGCTCCAAATGCAAACAGATGACTCTGATGGAGCAGAGGATCCAACAGCTCGAGCACCGTATTAAGACCCTTAAGGACATTCAGGCACTCGAGCTCTTCTTGGACACTGCACAACACGCTGCTGTAGATCAGCAGCCTGCATCACACCAACACCACCAAGACCATGATCAGGAACCTTATGGGGAGATCAACTCAAAGGTAGACAACCCTCAAGCTTGGAAGGAGGTCACCCATAGAAGGAGACGCAGGACCAGGCAGCCTCCGCAGAACTCCTCTGCTCAGCTGCATTTACACAACAGATTTGAAATTCTTACATCATTAACATACAATCAGGAAACACATCTTGTGGAGGACCACAGTTTCTTAGATACCACTCAGTGGACCACCCTGGATCAATGCGCAGGGGATAGCCCTGACGGGGACAGTGCATCACCACAGTCACACTTATGTAATCATGCAAATGCTCCATCCCCAATCATAGACCAGGAGCAACAGGAACATCCTTGGGAGAGTAATGGGCTCTCGGATGTATCTCAATGGATTGTCATTGATGAATGCACTGGGGATGTTGAGGAGGAGGACAACACTTTACACCTACATGATTCACTTCAACAGGAACACTCTTCAGGGGACATACACACTGTCTTGCACAAAAGGGACCCTGTCAATCCTCAAAGGAAACAGGTCTTGGTAGTAGGTGACTCCCTCCTTAGAGGAACGGAAGCCATCATTTCCAGACCGGATGGGATGGCTCGAGAAACATGCTGCCTCCCGGGGGCAAAAATACACCATATCACTCAGAGGCTCAGCAGGCTCCTAAAGCCCCATCACCCTCCCCACCTTATGTTGATACATGTAGGTACCAATGACACCGCTAGGCATACTTTTCAAAAGATCACAAATGATTTTCGAGCTCTGGGAACAAAGCTAAAACTGTATAATGTACATGTGATCTTTTCATCCCTCCTCCCTGTTGTAGGACACGGCTCTACAAGGGCCGGAAAAATAGTACAGGTCAATAACTGGCTCAGAAAATGGTGTCAAGAGGAGCATTTTGGCTTCCTTGACCATGGTCTACTCTTCCAAGAGGATGGACTACTGGCAAGCGATGGGGTGCATCTCACACAAGTAGGAAAACATCTTTTTGCACACAGACTCACAAACCTCATCAGGCGCACTTTAAACTAGATCCACTGGGGGAGGGGAACAACAGCCTGGCGAACAATATATTACCCACGACCACAGGGAACCGCCGAAAGGCTAAACGGAGGGCTGCACAAACACAGCAAGGACCAAGTACAGAGAGCACAATAATCCCAAATAAACAGTTCGAGAGGAGGTCACAGGGGCTTACATGTCTTTACACTAATGCTCAGAGCATGGGAAATAAGCAAGACGAACTCCAACTCCTAGCACAGCACCACACATACGATGTCATAGGCATCACTGAAACCTGGTGGGATGACTCCCATCACTGGAATTTAACCATTGAGGGCTATAACCTCTTTCACAGAAATAGAACAAAGGGGAGAGGAGGGGGAGTAGCTTTATATGTCAAAAACAGTTACGTTGCAGAAGAAATGCAAGACTGTAATCCGGGAAACCAGCTTGAAAGCATCTGGATAAGAATCAAGGGAACCGGGACTCAAAAAGATCTTGTCGTGGGTGTCTACTACAGACCTCCGAGTCAGGATGAAGGACTTGATGAAGCCTTCTGTCAACAGCTGACCAAACAGGCACAAAGAAGAGATATAGTAGTCATGGGCGATTTCAATTATCCCGATATCTGCTGGAAAACAAACTCAGCCAAGAGTACAAAGTCCAACAAATTCCTCACTTGCCTTGCAGATAATTTTATGGTCCAGAAGGTAGAAGAGGCAACAAGGGGATCAGCAACTCTTGATCTAATCTTAACAAATGTGGAAGACCTGATCAATACAGTTGAAGTGGTTGGATCCTTAGGGGCAAGTGACCATGTGCTCCTGCAGTTTGCAATACAAAGGAATGCTGAAACTAAGACAAGTCAAACACGCTTTCTGGACTTTAAGAGAGCTGACTTCCAAAAAATGAAGGAATTACTGAGCGGCATTCCATGGACGCCGATATTAAAAAAACAAGGGAGTTAAGGATGGATGGGAGTTTTTCAAAAGTGAAATACTCACGGCGCAAATGCAAACAGTGCCAACAAAGAAGAAAAATAAGACAAGTGCAAAGAAGCCAGAATGGATGTCCAAAGAACTTCTAACTGAGCTAAAGCTCAAAAGTGACATGCACAAGAAGTGGAAAAGGGGAGAAATCACCAAAGAAGAATTCAAACGTATAGCCAACACCTGTAGGGAAAAGGTTCGCAAGGCTAAAGCGCAAAGTGAGCTCAGGCTTGCCAGGGACATAAAAAACAACAAAAAAGGCTTTTTTGCTTACGTTGGTAGAAAAAGGAAGAAAAAGGAGGCGATAGGGCCATTGCAAGGAGAAGATGGGGTGATGGCGACAGGGGACAGGGAAAAGGCAGAACTGCTCAATACCTTCTTTGCCTCGGTCTTCTCAGAAAAAGAAAGCCATCTTCAACCTCAGCAACACGGAATGGACGAAGGATTGGGGGAAATCCAACCCCAAATAGGGAGACACGTTGTCCAGGAACACTTGGCCTCTCTAAACGAATTCAAGTCCCCAGGGCCAGATCAGCTACACCCAAGAGTACTGAAGGAACTAGCGGAAGTTATTTCAGAACCACTGGCAATTATCTTCGAGAGTTCTTGGAGAACGGGAGAAGTCCCAGCAGATTGGAGGAGGGCGAATGTGGTCCCTATCTTCAAGAAGGGAAAAAAGAACGACCCAAACAATTACCGTCCGGTCAGCCTCACATCAATACCAGGCAAAATTCTGGAAAAGATCATTAAGGAAGTGGTCTGCGAACACTTAGAAACAAATGCGGTCATTGCTAATAGTCAACACGGATTTACCAAAAACAAGTCATGCCAGACTAATCTGATCTCTTTTTTCGATAGAGTTACGAGTTGGGTCGATACAGGGAATGCTGTGGATGTAGCGTACCTGGATTTCAGTAAGGCCTTCGACAAAGTCCCCCACGACCTTCTGGCAAACAAACTAGTAAAATGTGGGCTAGACAAAACTACGGTTAGGTGGATCTGTAATTGGCTAAGCGAATGAACCCAAAGGGTGCTCACCAATGCGTCGTCTTCATCATGGAAATAAGTGACAAGTGGAGTGCCGCAGGGCTCCGTCCTGGGCCCGGTTCTGTTCAACATCTTTATTAACGACTTAGACGAAGGGTTAGAAGGCACGATCATCAAGTTTGCAGACGACACAAAACTGGGAGGGATAGCTAACACTCCAGAAGACAGGAGCAGAATTCAAAACGATCTTGACAGACTAGAGAGATGGGCCAAAACTAACAAAATGAAGTTCAACAGGGACAAATGCAAGATACTTCACTTCGGCAGAAAAAATGGAAATCAAAGATACAGAATGGGGGACGCCTGGCTTGACAGCAGTGTGTGCGAAAAAGACCTTGGAGTCCTCGTGGACAACAAGTTAAACATGAGCCAACAATGTGATGCGGCAGCTAAAAAAGCCAATGGGATTCTGGCCTGCATCAATAGGGGAATAGCGTCTAGATCCAGGGAAGTTATGCTCCCCCTCTATTCTGCCTTGGTCAGACCACACCTGGAATACTGTGTCCAATTTTGGGCACCACAGTTGAAGGGAGATGTTGACAAACTGGAAAGCGTCCAGAGGAGGGCGACTAAAATGATTAAGGGTCTGGAGAACAAGCCCTATGAGGAGCGGCTTAAAGAGCTGGGCATGTTTAGCCTGCAGAAGAGAAGGCTGAGAGGAGACATGATAGCCATGTACAAATACGTGAAGGGAAGTCATCGGGAAGAGGGAGCAAGCTTGTTTTCTGCTGCCCTGCAGACTAGGACACGGAACAATGGCTTCAAACTACAGGAAAGGAGATTCCACTTGAACATCAGGAAGAACTTCCTCACTGTGAGAGCTGTTCGACAGTGGAACTCTCTCCCCGGGGCCGTGGTGGAGGCTCCTTCCTTGGAGGCTTTTAAGCAGAGGCTGGATGGCCATCTGTCGGGGGTGCTTTGAATGCGATTTCCTGCTTCTTAGCAGGGGGTTGGACTAGATGGCCCATGTGGTCTCTTCCAACTCTACTATTCTATGATTCTATGATTCTAATTCTACCATTGTTATTTTTTCCACTTATACTCCTTATGGGTGATGGCCAATCTTTGCTTTATCACATAACTCTCATATATGAAAATAATGTCCCCAATTCCATCAACATTTTTTCAGTATTTGTTATCCAAATTCTCACCTATTTTATAAAGCTTTTTGTGACACTAATACTATATAGTCATTAAATAATAACAATTTATGAGCTTTTGTGTGCTTAGTGAAAAGCTATTTCTAGTCTTTCAGAGCATTTCTCACACATCAGACATAATTGGATTGCCCAGGTTCTTGCATGTTCCTTATGACAATAAAAGTAATGATTTTTTTCTTTACTGCCATCACTGTTACTGTTTTTCACAGTTCTTTTCCTGTATCCATTACGCTGGAATGAGGATTTGCCATAATGAAAAAAATACAGAAGTTGTACTTCTTATTAAAGATACAGACCAATGATTGCCCAAGGTTGAGGGTGATGGGAATTATAGTTAAACAACATTTGGAGAGCTGCACATTTTCCACTGCTTTCTTTTGAATCACAGTTTCTCTGATTTGAATCACTGCACATGGTTATAATGATTTTTTGGTAATCAAATGTGCAACCAAGCTCTGCCATAGGAAAAATATGGGATTTTATTGGGTAAGTCTTGTGGTCTCTACTAACCTCACTTTAATTTTTTCCCTTCCATTCTGCCCATTCCCTCCTGTATAACTCTTACATGGATCTCCCTTTCCATTCTGCCTGACTTAAGTCAGAATGAAAGCAATGGATCTTAAATATGAAGCAACGGGCTGGGCATGAAATGTGAAATAAAACATACAGCACATAGCTACTAGCTAGCCCAGGTGAGAAAGTAAACATTCACATCTCCACAATCATTATTTGACTTTGGATAGCTCTGAGCCACAGATAGGAATGTCCTTGGCCATAAGTGGCTGGTGCTTGAATTCAATACACAATATGTCCTGGATTTTTTAAAAGTCCTGGGTTAAAATCTTGATCCATCTTGAATTTTACTGGCTGATTTTAAGACTTTCAAATTAGCCTCCTGTATAGGATTTTATAAAATAACATGAAAAGAAAGAACCTCTCACAGCAACCTAAACATGAAAAAAATGGAATACACAAGCATAGCAAGTGCAAAAACATTAGTTTTAGTTTTTATATTAAAAAAAATGCCAGGGAGAAAGGCTTGTGTTCTCCTTCCCACAAGATTTCAATATGCAAAACCTGACCATGCTTTAGCACAAATGAGGGAAAGCAGAAAATCTTCTGTGTTGAGGAGATCTGGGACACTGCTAGAATTTCAGCCATCTGTGATTGGCCCTTGGACCGTCATCGCCAATTTATTCTGCAGCCAACGTTGTTCAGCCATCTGCTCAAGTGGAACCGCTTCCAGCATCTATTCCCTGCAGTGTTCTTCTGAGGGCAGGTGGATGTTCGCTTCTCCCTCCCCAATGCAACAGCGCTGCTATTTCCAAAAAACCCCACTCTACCAACCGAGCCCTGAGAAGTCTGCTGACTCCAGTGCATCCTGACCTTGAATTTTAAGCAGTTGATTGGGAAAGCACTCGCCTTTTCCACCAGGCAAGAGACAAGCTCTGAGATATCTTTGCAACGGGTTTACCGAGACTTGAATTTTAAATTTGTGAACACACACATACACCACCCAAGATGCACACTTAATCATTTGAGGGGGAAGACATGGGGCCAAAGTTGGGGCAGGAAAGTTGGCTGAAGTCGATTCCCGTTTGTGTATTGCTTTTGGAAGTGTTATTTGGTTGCCCTGATTATTTCACCAAATATGACCATGAGTTGAGACACATAGAGATGAAAGTAACAAAAAAGCCATTGTTCCCATCTCCATCTACCACTTGGCATTTACTCATCAAGAGCATAGAGATAATCTTACATGTTCCTTGTCTTACACATACACAGGTAGAAGCTGCCAAGAGAAGGCAAGACCAAGAAAAAGGGGGAACATAGTTTGCCTATGGGCATTTGGAGTAAAGGCAAAACTTGTACCAAAAATGTCATTATTTCATATGTCAACCTGTCACAAGAAAGGCACATGAATACAATGAAAGGAAACATATGAAATGGATTATCTCCTTCTAGCATTTCCCTCTGCTGATGTATTTGTGGATTCAGTTCTCTTGTGAACCAGGAATATTTTGAGATCTTTTTCTTCCATTACCATGAGTCATGGAAAGTCAGAATCAAGACTTATTTTTCACAGTATTCAATATATGACAAGCGCTTTTGTCACATATTTTCCAACCATCCAGAGCTAATCTTTACACAAGTCTGACTTCTACATGTACACATGCCTCTTCCCCACATTGGATTTTAAGCTTTGCTCAAACAAACATAAATGCTGGTTTTGCACAAATACCTCATATATCAGGGCACAAGGACAATTCTTGAAAAATGTTTTCAGTTTTGTTTTCAAAAAGTGGTTGCAGTGGAAATAAGGAAGCCTAAGCTGGTCTGTAGGATTACAGCAGATTCAGGTTTAGCCTCTGCTTTGGGCATAACTTGAGAAGATATGACTCATTGGGAAAGATGACAATGCTGGGGAAGGCTGATAAAAAAAAGGGAAAAAAGGAAAATCACATTTCAACAAAGGAAGCCACAGCCTGCGATCTCTCTGTCAAAGGGCAGAACAAGCTGAAGTCAACTTGGCAGCAGAAAACAGCAGAGAATGCGATCACAATGTTTTGATGCAGATAGGAAATTTTAGAGGAGCTTTCCCCAGCTTGGTACACGTCAGGTGTGTGGGAGTTTTATATTGTAGTCCAACATATCTGGAGTACACCTGGTTGGGGACAACTGGTTTAGACAATATCTGGAACAAATTCAACATCTAAATGTGTGGTGGAGAATTTGGCAGAAAATATTTGGGAGCAGATTTATTTCAGTCCTGCCTAGAAGTGGAACCATGAATTGTGCCTAGAAACTAAATGAAGCTGCATGTGTTTGGGTATAATCTAAATATATTCATGGCTCTTTACCCTTTTGCAGAAACAATCTGCTCAGTCCAAGCTTTCTTTCTTTTTAAAAATATTATTATTTAAACATACATATGGCAGTTTGAATATATAAAACAACATTTAAGGGATATAAAAACTTGAAAAATCCACAATATATACCAAACACAACACTGCACTTTCCCATAAAGTTGGCTGTTGCTAACTCAAATAATGAAACCTCTCATAGATGCAGTTCTAATACACTACTTATTACTTAACCCTCCTATTCAATACAAAAATTGATATATTTCCCAATTTATGTTTCATAGAATTGATAAACAAATTCCCGTCTTCCTTATAACTATTTGAGGATTTCTCCTTAATTAATATGTTTGTTCATTTCAGTTATTTTGCATAATATCTCCAACCAATCTTCCTTTGGTAGTGATTCCTATTCTTCCACTTCTGGGCATATATAATTCCTGCAGTTGCAAACATATATTGAAGAATTTCCTCGCCAATTACTCATCTAACCTTTCCAACAGAACCATCTGATATTTTACTATCATCATGTGGATTTGAGTCTGATATCTCTGCACTTTCTTACACATCCATCATACGTGGTAAAATGATGCTGGTTTTTGTTTACATTTCCAATAATTATTATCAACATTCTTATACATATTTGATAATTTTTCTGGAATCAGATAACACCTGTACATCATCTTATTAAAACATTATTTTAAGTTATCATTTAAGGTAAATTTCAAACCTTTCAGCTATTACTATTCCCAGAGCTCTTTCAGACAGGCCCAAAATGTGAGACTTGTCTCACTTTTTACATGAGGCGTCCAAATGGCACTTCAGGTAAAAGCGAATTAATGCAGAGTAAACTAGGTTTTCCCAGACTACTTGCGAAAGTATATCTTTATACTGTATCCATTTACTTCTTAGGAAGGTTTCTCTTCCAAGCAGTGCTCCATTTGGTGAAATCCATAAAAAATACTTTATGAGTAAAATCTCACTTTATGTGTATTCTTAACTTTTAATAATGATCTTTCGTAATGGTTATTAAAACCCCAAATTGGCTCTCACTTTTTGATCCCTTAAAAATCCATGCCATCCAAACTTCAAATTGAGCCCTTCCAATTGGTTTTTAAAGTAATCTAATATTTAAGGGCACTTCTACACTAGCAGAAATCTCAAGAGGAACTAGGTTATTTTAACCCAGTTCTTCCCAAGATTTTATCCCCATACCCTCACACAACTCTTGACTTGAAATCCAGATCTTTCCATGTGTTTATTAATTCAGAGCAAACTGGGACAATCCCAGTTTTTTGGGGATTAATTCAGTTTTACCTGAGCTGTGTTTTTGATGCCTCAGATAAAACCAAGACAGGTTCCGCGTTTTGGGCCTGTCTGGAAGAGCCCTAAGACAACTGAAAGCTTGTCTACATTGGCCAGAAGTCACTTTTGGATATTTATATGATGTCCAGGAACTTCTGGCCCATAATGCAGGATAAACAGGTAAACCTGGCTTCACCCCCATATTAACAGAAGTGAGGAAATTTGCTGGAGTCTCCCCTGAAACTCTAGCAGTTCCACACTATATGTGGAGAGCTGGACTAGATCTAATTTGAATTGGCCCACTGTCCACATGGGCCAGTGTCACTATCCCCTTTCCCCCGCACTTCACAGTGTAGGGAAAAGCTGGTGGGACTTACCTGTGCTGTCTTTTGTTGTTGTGGCTGCAAGTCCCAGAGCTCCCCAGATTGTAAGGGCGCCTGTACTGCTATCTCCTGGGATCTGTGGCTGGCTACTGTGACAACAGAACACAGACCTCATAAGGGTAATTTCCCAGCTTCAGCCTCACTGGAAAACAATCTGGACTCTGCATCACCATTAATATGGTTTGGGGTGGAGCATGAAAATAACTCCACTGGACTGGCTCTGAATTTAGTTTATGGTGTAGAAAAGCCCTTAAACAACAAGATACATAATATATTTTCAAATTTGGTAGTCCCAAACCATCTCTTTGCTTTGTGTCTAATAGTATCTTAAATCTTACCATTAGTTTATTTTCCTGCCAAATGAATGCTGATATGTTTTTGCCATTGTTTAAATGGAACATCTTTAAACAAAACTGGTATCATCTGAAAAAACTATCCTTCCCACTTCATCACATTCAATTAATACTACTGAGCCACCTGCTTAAGAAATAGCAACCTACTGTGTTCATCACATGACATAGGCTTCAGGTGTAGGATAAATATATCTTGGCGTTTAAAAAGGGTTACAAAGGATTGTCTTTTCAGATGCTTTCTAAGTTGGTTGGCAAGTGACTTCTTTGCAAATTATTCATAGAGATGGGCAAAATTGCCATTTCTGTCATGTGATGGTATTCGTCGTTCTCAGCTTTAAAATGATAAGATTGTGCAATTTGTGGGAGAAACCGAAATGCCCCTTTGAAAAAAAGGTCCACCATTAACTTTTGCTCATGGAGGAGGGAAGATCAGTACTATGCTGTGTTCTTTTCTGTCTCGTGCACTTTCTGGGGGCCTTCCTGCCTTCCTTCCTTCCTTCTCTGTGTTGTGTGTGTGCCATGTATTACCTCCTCCTCCTCCTCCCCTTCTTTCCCTCCTTCCTTCCTTCTTCCAACACAGGAAAGGAGAGAGAGAGAGAGAGAGAGAGAGAGAGCAGGATGTCCCTCCTGCAAAGACAAAGTTTTTGCAATTTAATAAAGTTTTCCCATGTGTTTATGATAGAACCAATTAGGAAATGATATTTATAACCCAGGAACAAAAATCATAGTCCAGGAAAGGAGGTGTTTCTTTTCATAAATAAAACGGAGGAGGGACAGTGGGCAGGAACAACTCTCTACAATGTGATGGCAAATCAACTGAGAACTTCTGAATCAAATTGATAGTTTGCTAGTGGAGGTAAGAAAATTATCCATTTAATTTCAAAACGGAGTATGCCTGAGCTGTATGGTAAACCTACTCTTCCAAACACCTGACTTGTTCAATGAGATGAAATCTTTGGTAGTACAGTAGAGTCTCACTTATCCAACACTCGCTTATCCAATGTTCTGGATTATCCAACGCATTTTTGTAGTCGATGTTTTCAATAAATCGTGATATTTTGGTGCTAAATAGGTAAATATAGTAATTACTACATAGCATTATTTTGTATTGAACTACTTTTTCTGTCAAATTTGTTGTATAACATGATGTTTTGATGCTTAATTTGTAAAATCATAACCTAATATGATGTTTAATACGCTTTTCCTTAATGCCTCCTTATTATCCAACATATTTGCTTATCCAACATTCTGCTGGCCCGTTTATGTTAGATAAGTGAGATTCTACTGTATATTCATTTTTCTCACAGAGAATTTACCTAAGGGTGCTAATTTTAATTGAGGCTATCTCTTTAAATCTTGTTTAAAGTCATTTCATATTTTAATATCATTGTTCTTATAAAGCTCTGAGATTTTATTTGATATATTTACTCCTAAGTATTTTGTCTTTCTGACAATAAAAACACCATATTTTGCTAAGAGAATTTTCTTTTCTTTGTTCATCATATTCTTGGTCAACATAATAGAATTTTGTCTTTATTTATCTTAATGTCTGTCAAATCCTCAAATTCTTTCAGTCTCTTTTAAAAAATAAAATCAGTACTATCCATTAGATTGTCCAAACATATTACTAAATCATCTGCAAACATCTCCAATGTATAAGTAAAATGTTTCACCTTTAAGCCTTTGATAGCTACATCATTTATTATAGCTCAGTTCAAGCAGTCATCAAGGACACTGTTTGCACGGTTTCAACATTATGTGATAATGTGTGGTAAGTGTAAGATTTTGTTTCCCAAGAAGCAGATGATGTATTGGTTCCATAAGGAACAATATAATGACATTGTAGATGTACTTGTAGATTAATTTATCCAGCTAGCATTACTTTTATCTTGTATGAAGTGCAAAACCTTGCCTGCTACAGGCACATTTCATTTTCTCTGCTTTGTCACAATCTCCAATTCAATTATGAATAAATTAAAGAAAATCTCATACACAAATCCTTAAAATCCACTTTAATGTTGCACAAAGGGCGTATTTGTTCTGCCTGCATTTTTTTCTGTTTTGAAAAAAAATTAACCTCAGATTCCTATGTTTTTTCAGGATCATTTAATAAGAAACATTCTTAATATTGTTGTCCAAAAACATGGGTCCTCTGGTTGACAGTACTCCCAATTGGTCCAATGAAGCACAGAGGAGTTGAAGGCAGGAACAGAAATAAATTTATCTAGCTCTGGGCAGAGTGGAGACTGGTTCCTAAATCCAGCATGCTTTCCAGGTATCAGCATGGACATTACATAGAATAGGTACACACATTTGAGAACATAAAGAGCAGGGGCAATTTGGGCAGTTTTAGAGTCTGCAGTCTCATTGCTTCAAAAGTGCATTCATGTACAGTTTTTGGTAGGTGCAAATGAGGAACTGCAATAACATTAGGGTTAAAAGTTTGTGATTGGTGCATAGTATGGAATAAACTATCATTTGTTGCATTTGAAACTGTCCCTGTTCTCCCAGGCCCCGTCTACACTGCCATATAAAATCCAGTTTATCTGCTTTGAACTGGATTATATGGCGGTGCAGACTCATATAATTTAGTTCAAAGCAGATAATGAGGATTATCTTCTTTGATAATCTGGATTATATAGCAGTGTAAAAGGGGCCTCAGAGTCCTCATCCAGTACTCCAATCACTACGCTATTCTGTCTCCTCAGTAATAGTCTACCAAAAATACTCCATCCAATCTTGAAACTGTTAGTACCTTTGGGAGGTTAGTTGAAGAAGGGGAACGTGTCAAATTCATGCAAGCTTGTTTTGGCCCTCATACAACTACATTTTGAACACACTCATTGACAGATCAATTTCTGAGTAGTAGAGATGTTCGCGGAATTTTTCCTTCGTTTCCTTCTTGCTATCGTTTCGTTTCGACTGTTCGTCTACACAAAACGAATGACAGCATTTTCGTAGGAAACGAGAGGTGACATGAAAATAAAAGCCGCACAGTCATCGTGCTTGCTTTCATTTTTCTTTCGTTTTGCCCTGTAACAATAAGCAAGTCCTGACAGAAGGCTGCTTTCCCATTTCAGCTGATGTGTACCAAATGCAAACCTTGCTTGTGGGCTGTGCTGCCCCTGCCACTTGTCCTCTTCCTGGATGGTCAGTCTGGCAAGGAGGAGGAGGAGGAGGAGGAGGATCACCAGCAACAGTGGCGGGGGCAGCATGCAAGCCTCGCTTGGGTGCTGCGCTGCCCCTGCTGCTTGTCTTCTACTTCCTCCTCCTGGATGGCCATTCATATAAATAACTATAGTTACTCCGGGACCCTAAGCTGAGTCTGGAGGAGGAGTGCCTCACCTCCCCATTACATTGGATATGTACCAATGGGTCTTAATAATAATATTCATACAATAGTTACTCTGCGACCCTAAGCTGAGTCTGAGAGAGGAGTACTTCCCCATGACAGCTGATGTGTGCCAATGGGTGTTAATAATAATAATAATAATACTCTGGGGAAGACCCAAATGTTTTAAAAGTTGGTGGGCTAAAAGGGGCCTTCGCCATGGCCTGGAAGGACTTTCCTGCCACAGCCTGGCTGGACCAGGCTGGCTGGGCAAGGCTGGCTGGGCCAGGGCGTGGGAGGCGGGGCCAGCGGCATGGGAGGCAGGGGCACGCCCTGGCCCCGCCTACCGCACCACGCACCTTGGCCCCTCCTCTCGCGCAGTGCGGGAGGCAGGGCCAGGGTGCATGGCATGGGAGGCGGGGCCAGGGCACGCGGCCTGGCCCAGCCAGCCCAGCCGGCCAGGCCACAGCGGCAAAGTCCTTCCAGGCCACGGCGAAGGTCCAGCCAGGGCTGGCTGGCCCTTCGCCGCGGCCTAGAAGGACTCCCGCCACAGCCTGGATGGGCCAAGTGCTAAAATGTAATATGGTTGTTCTGCTTACTTGGGCTTTCACAAAAATAGAAGGTATGTGAGTGGACCAAGAAAGAGTGTGGTGGAAAAGCAGCCCCAGATATTGAAAGCTTTTAACCCAGTGGTTCTCAACCTGTGGGTCCCCAGGTATTTTGGCCTACAACTCCCAGAAATCCTAGCCAATTTACCAGCTGTTAGGATTTCTGGGAGTTGGAGGCCAAAGCATCTGGGAACCCACAGGTTGAGAACCACTGTTCTAAAATATGCCAATTGAGAGACCATTGGCATGCGAGAATATTTTTCTCAAAAACCGCCTGTTTGCAGTTGACTATTGTGTCAGATCCCAGCATCTGTCTGACACGATTGCAGCAGACATCTAGTGGAAGCATACAATAACCCTACAAACAACTCTGTCCAAATCCCTTTCATCTGGTTCTGAATTTTAGAGATATTTGAATCCAAACTAGCTCTTTCTGCAAGATTTTAACAGGAAGCAATCAGATTTCCAGAAAACAGTGGCTGATTATAGCAAATGCAGTTCATTTGCAGTGAGATACTACCTCCAGAGGCGGTTCAACCACCAGGCCAACTAGGCAGTTGCCTGTGGCGCCATCTTGTTGGGGGTGCCATCGAGGCAACTCCTGTCTCCTGCGGCCTGCCTCCGCATGGTATTGAACTGCTTTTTCTGTTGATTTGTTGTAAAACATGATGTTTTAGTGCTTAATTTGTAAAATCTTAATGTAATTTGATGTTTAATAGGCTTTTCCTTAATCCCTCCTTATTATCAAACATTTTCGCTTATCCAATGCTTTTATTTTTCAGTGATTGGTTTTTGGGGGGGGGGCGCCAAAATTCTGTTCACCTACACTTGAAAAATACCTAGGGCCGGCTCTGACTACCTCAAAGTGATTTTCTTTCAAAATCATGCGTATAACATGACAAAGCACAATGTAAGAGTATACCTGATTTATCAGGGTTAATCTTCCACTAGGAACTGCTTATACCCCCTACAAGAAAGCTCAACATGGCCTCCCTTGGAGAACTCAGCCCCTGCGAAGGCAGAATATATGCTGTGGATAAAATATCTCCCCCAGAACTAAAGAGCTTTGTTGCCGGACACTGAGATGTCTACTGTCAGCAGCCTCAGCAGCCAGAGTGCTTTCCTGGAATGGTTTCCTCTGGCTTGCAGGGAAAACAACAGCAATCACTCTGCACAAATGACCAGCACAGGCAGCCATTAACCACAGACTGACACACTATCTCATTAGAGGATACTCCGCACAGCTAGGTTCTGCTTCTTTGGCTTCCTAGATCTCCCTAGAGAGGAGGGTCTGGTGGAGATGGGAGCACTAAAGCACAGTTTCAGATGAGAGCACAAATCTTGGTAAAAATAAATGCAACAAAGGACAAAGCTAGACGCCACCAGAAAATTAATGTTTCCTGAATTTTTGAGGCATATTTTTAAAAGACACTTTTAGAAGCCATTTAGTTCCACCAAATAATCCTGGCAAAATGTTCAAGTGAGAGGGGAAGTCTGCATTTTTTATATAAAACAGTAGCACTAAAACTCATATGTTATGTGTTCACCCAGTTGAACATAATATCTTTTCAGAGAGTTTCAGGCAGTTGTTGTAGATTATTGCATCTCAAGCTATTTGATGTACAGGACTAGTATTTCCCCTTCCAGTGTACTTTAATTTCTTTCTTTCCTGGAAACTTTCCAGGTGACCAGCAACTGATAGCTCTTGGATTGGCACCAGTCCATGAGCCATCATTAGTATAATGAGAGACAATCACTTCTTCCTGTTGCCAAAACAAGAAATCTTTCAAAAGTGATAGCACCATATTGACTTGATGAGTCTACAAAATTTCTGTTGGTTCAGTTAGCATTGGCCTCCCAAAATCTTCCTAGTTTTCCTTACTACATCGCCTACGCATGGCAGAAAGAAGTACTTTTCCTTGCACCCTGGCAAGAGCTATTGACAGCTGAATATATTTTCTGTATTCTTCACAGGTATAGGAATTCATCAGTGTTGTTTGATGCCTGATGCAATAGAAATTCTGTCTTCAGTTTAGGGCCATGGTCACTAGAGCAATGATTCTCAACCTGGGGTCCCCAGATGTTTTTGGTCTTCAACTCCCAGAAATCCTACCAGCTGGTAAACTGGCTGGGATTTCTGGGAGCTATAGGCCAAAAACATCTGGGGACCCCAGGTTGAGAACCATTGTACTAAGGATTTCAGGAACAATAGCCAAAGAAGGTTATAAGAATAGAAGAAACTCATTTTAATGTGGAAGTGGATAAAAATAGTGTTGGAATTTTTTTAATTTAAAGAAACTTACTCAAAACTCTACAGATTTCCTCATTAACATCATAGAAAGAATTTGAATTTTAAAGTAATCTGAGGTTGCCATCCTATGTGACTCAGTGTAGTATTTCTGCATGTGAACCAATGCTAGGCTGGGTCATACATTACCCCTCTGGATTTATATTACAGCTTTTGGAGCCCCAACTGCCCACATGGTTGTTCTGTAACTCATGGAGAACAGGTAGGATTTGAGAGGCATCTGGCTTGGTCCTTGTAGTTGGACACAAAATAAAGATATCAGCACCAAGATCCACCAGAATTGTCCAGAGGTCTCAGTGTTGTGGTAATCATTTTATGCCTGGTGATGATGTCATAATCAGAATTTCTGTAATCCTGTCCACTCATCACAAAGTATAGAATGGCTATGCAAGAAGGAGGCTTCAGAAACTGTACAAAATTCTTTAGAGTGGCTTAGAGTACCAAACTAGGAGAAAAGAAATACCAATCTTCACAATGTGGAGAAGGAGAAAGACTAGAAATGTTAGTTCTAACTAAAACTACATCAAATGGAGTGAAAATCATGCAATTACACTGGAAACCAAATTTGCTCCATCCTGTTAGTCATAATGCATTACCTCTTCGGCAGCAAAGTTCAGGAAGAAGAATTAAATCAAGAAGGGTTAAGCTGAGAAAGCCATTTGAAAAATAATAGACCTTAATAAGGTATGCAGATCATTTTGCCAGGAAATGGTCAGACATTTGCAAATATTATATGCAGGAACAGAGCTATGGGAAAGAGAGAGTCAACCATGGGGACATAACTATTGTGTTTCCCCGAAAATAAAACACTGTCTTATATTTATTTTTTTTCAAGAAGACACACTATGACTTATTTTCAGGGGATGTCTTATTTTTTCTTAAGTATGGTACAACAATCTAAGGTAAAGGTAAAGGTTTCCCCTGACGTTCCCCTGAAGTCCAGTCATGTCTGACTCTGGGGGTTGGTGCTCATCTCCATTTCTAAGCCGAAGAGCCGGTGTTGTCCATAGACACCTCCAGGGTCATGTGGCCAGCATGACTGCATGGAGCGCCTTTACCTTCCCGCTGGAATGGTACCTATTGATCTACTCACATTGGCATGTTTTCGAACTGCTAGGTTGGCAGGAGCTGGAGCTAACAGCGGCCGATCATGCCGCTTCCAGGGTCTGAACCTGGGACCTTTTGGTCTCCAGCTCAGTGCTTTAACACACCTTGCCACCGGGGCTCCTTTCATCAACAATCTACATTTATACGAATATAGTTATAAGTTTTCTTCTTCTAGAACTATTGCTGGTTGGTGCTGGGGGAGAGATATCAGCCTCACTGGACCTCAGCTGGGCCTGGCCAGAGAAGGCAATGTGAGCCAGGAGTGGTGGTGGCAGTGTGCGTGGGGGCACATGCACCGAGTGCTTTGGTGGGTCCTGTTTGGGCCTAAGGAAGCCGGAGGCGGCCTAAATCTCATGCTTGCTGAGCATTCTGGTTGGGTGTAAGGAAGCGGAGGAGGAGGAGGTGACCTCGCTGGATATGGCTGGGCCTGGCCGGAGGAGGCTACGAGAACTGAGAGTGGCCTAAGGAAGCCGGAGGTGAGAGGAGGAAGAGGAGGCAGCCTAGCGTGTACTCACTGAGCACTCTGTTTGGTCCTAAGTAAGCAGAGGAGGAGAAGGAGGTGGCCCCGGCTGGGCCTGAGAAAAGGTGAGTTAGGCTGGAGAGAGAGGAGGTGCCCAGGAAGGAGAGAACCATATGCCCCAAAGCACCCTAGTAGGCCTCACTCTGAACCTTATACTTCAAAACTGTAAAAAGAAATTTAGAACTTCCAAAGGAGGCGAGTAGGGGTCCTTAAAGAAAAAAAGGGGGGCACGCCTATTACTATGTCTTATTTTTGGGGTATGGCTTATATTGCACAAATGCTTAGAAATCCTGCTATGGTTTATTTTATGGGTATGTCTTATTTTGAGGGAAACACAGTACTTCCTAAGACTTGCTGGACATAGGCTGGGTAGGGTGAAAGGTTTGGGATACTGGGGCTAGTTGTTTTTGCCCCCACCCCTTTCTGAATGCCACACAAATCTATCTCCAAAGAAACTAACAGGTAAAAAGGTTACTAATAGTAATGTCCCTGGCACTTTCCCCTCTTTGCTGTTTTTTGTGTCAGAGGAGTAAGAGAACAAAGTAGGCATTAAGGTAGAGTTTTCCATCCCTGCTCAGATGGAGACTTCTGCAGCCACCTGTCCTACTTTAAGTAGGCAGTCCTCTCCTTCCATCCTGTGGTGCCTGGGACAAACTCACAGTCTTTGTGCTCATAACCCTGTTGCAGCCCTTACAACAACCCCATATTACATTATCTACATTATAGAGGCATAAGAGGAAAGAGAATGGCTTGTTTAAGGTCACTTACTAGGGTCATGGCAAAGATGAGATTTAAGTCAGGACTTTTCTGAGCCCTACATTGGCCTCTCAAGCACAAGTCTCTTAAAACAGTAAAACCTGAAAGGAAATACAAAGTATAAGATGGTATTTCACTATCAAAACGATGAATCAAAATCTAAGAACGACATGGAATACCATACTGTTGGATGTAGAGCACAATAAAATATATTAATTGATTGGCTTTGTAATATATCATAGAAGAAAATAATTGGTAAATACCTGGGGATCAAATCACCTACTGATTTAAATGAGCTTGCACCTCTGTGCTTTCTCTTTGTAATTTCTGAATAAAGAAAGCTAGACAAATGGAACAGAATACAAATTGGCAAGGACTAAATATCCCTAAAGAAAACTGATTATTTCAAGAGGATTTTCCCACATTTATCCACTTGAATGTTTCTGGAGCTGTTCCTTCTTGAAAGGAGACACATTTTGGTTCCTTTGTGAGCACCTTGCTTATGACACTGGTCATGTAGTTTGATGTGAATGTGTCAAACACCTTCAAATTCCTGGTATGTGTTTCTACCTGTGTTGCAATCCTTGTCTTGGTCTATTCCTCTTTCTTTCTCAGTACTTCCATATTTTTTTTAGATTTTCTCTTGGAGGTAGTGCTAAAATGCAATGTTTGTTTCCAAAGCGCAAGATCACATCCTTGCATATCCTTCCCTACATCTATTGTCCTCGTTTCTGTATACATTTTCCTCCAATGCCTGAGTTCACATAATGTGCTTTGGAGGTGATTTTACTATAGTGGCACTTTTGTAGTATAATATTATAATACAAAGGAGAAAAAAAAGGTTAACAATTCATAGAGAAAAAACGTTTCCCTTCAAACCATAAGACCACCTCAGCAAACCATGCCTTGCTCCAAACAGTTTTGCAAAAGAATGAAGTTAATTAAAGCATGATGACAACAGCTTGCAAAGCCAGGTGAAACTTTCTTCTTTATATCAGTCAGAAGGATGCCACATTTGTTCTAGCTGTTAGAATATACCTAAAACCTGGGTGAAAGCAAAGGTAAGTCTCTCTCCAGTTTGTTCATAAGGTTATCTGGTACAGCTTGAGGAGCAGGAGAAGAGTGGCTTTAGTCCATATAGATTCTGCTCATTGTGTGAGATACTCAGCCATCAACCAGAGAAGGTCATGTGGCCGGCA
Source organism: Anolis carolinensis (assembly GCF_035594765.1). Taxonomy (NCBI): domain Eukaryota; kingdom Metazoa; phylum Chordata; class Lepidosauria; order Squamata; family Anolidae; genus Anolis; species Anolis carolinensis. The sequence goes on from NC_085844.1 coordinate 137,062,382, forward strand.
TGACTGCATGGAGCGCCGTTACCTTCCTGCCGGAGCGGTACCTATTGATCTACTCACATTTGCATGTTTTCAAACTGCTAAGTTGGCAGGAGCTGGAGCTAACAGCGGGCGCTCAAGCCGCTCCCGGGATTTGAACCTGGGACCTTTCGGTCTGCAAGTTCAGCAGCTCAGTGCTTTAACGCACTTTGCCACCGGGGCTCCATGAAATATATACTCGTATTATTTTGAATGGTACATTCGTCCTTTCCAAACAGCTGTATAAAATCCATATTGAGCTGGATTAAATGGCAGTGTGAACAGATATTGTGGATTTTCTGCCTTGATATTCTGGGTTATATGACTGTGTGGAAGGGCCCATGGTAGTACTTGGGCATAATCTGGATCAATGCAACTACCACATGAAACACAAAGGGTTTGCCCTAGGAACTAAAAATCAGTTTCTGGCCAAGATGTAACGGTGGTTCCAGACAGCAGTAAAGTCTGCTTCAGCTTTACTGTAGCAGACTGTAGTCCGCACACCACCAAAAAAGCCCACACTTTCCATAGGCGTTGTCTACATGTCCTCCCGGTAGTAATAATAATAATAATAATAATAATAATTTTTATTTATATCCTGCCACCATCTCCCAGAGGGACTCGGGGCGGCTTACAAAACACTCAAGGTGTGACACAAAATACAAAATACAACAAGTGCAAAAGAAAACATAGACAATAGACAGTCAATACAACATCATAAATTCTCAGTACTCCCTGGTAAAAACAATAAAACACAGCAATTGCTGTAGATAAAACAGCAGTATTCGACCTACTGGGACAACAGGGAGATAGTCCCCACCCCTCTCCAACCCACCAAAAAAACCCTTTTAAAATAAAAGAACTTACCCGGCCTCCATTAGTATGATGCTGGAGCTCTCCTGGTGCATAAGAATGACACGCCAGGAGAGCTCTGGCACCCTGCTAATGGAGGCCAGGTAAGTTATTTTATTTAAAAAGGATTTTTGGTGGGGTTTTGGGTTAGAGCCCTCTTGCATTTCCCGGGTCTGATTCAGCCTGGAAAATGTGAGAAGCCTTTGTGGACGCCCCCTTCAGAAGTCCCAGGACTTCTGATTGGCCAGTTCAGACAGCAGCCATAGTGAGTTTGCCCTGCACCTTCCCAGAAGGTGCCGAATAAACCCACTAACAAATGAATTCGCTACAAAACAGGATTTTCCTGCTTTGTGGTGAAAGCATTTGCGATTTTGTGGGGTGACATCTAGATGCCACCCATGAATATCCAGGAAGGTGCGCATTTTGTGCCCTGCCTGGATGCATTCTAAGACTCTTAATTAGGCATTGAAAGTGAGTTTTGCCCTAAGAGGAGCAAAACCATGTCAAAAGTAATGTAGGGGAGCCCAGAGAAAGCTGTTTTTTTCCTTCTTGATTCAGAAGCTGTTGGGCATACAAATGAGGCCTTCTTCCAAACCTCTTGCAACCCAGTGACTCAGAAGCATTTGTTTTAAGCAAGAATTCTTAAATTGTAGGCTCATGTTTTACTCCCAGGTGGCTGGAGAGCATTCGAAATGAGTTTGGAAACACCACAGGAGTCAGGGTCGCACCACTGGAGGACATTAAGAACCCTGCCATCTTCTTCCCCCAAGCCATCTCTGGATGGGCAACATCCACCACATTTAGCACCAGCATCTCAGAGAATTGGGAGTAGTGCCTTTGACCTACTACAACAGCTCTCTATTCTGGACACCCCCTGTGAAAGAAATTGGCTAAAGCCAGGCGGTCCTAGTAATTTTGTTCACAGTAGGAGCTCCAGGTAAAATTCCTCTATGTGCAATGAAAAAGGTGCTTTTCTGAACTTTTCAGCTGAACTTTTGGGATGCAGAGAATGTAAACATATAGTCAAGAAGGGGAAAGTCACTCCAAGCAGAAAAGAAAGAGATGTGCCATCGGTAGAGTTGTGCTGAAAATTCAAAAACAACATGAGAGCAGTGATATAAAACATGTCTTTACTGGCCAAATGTTCCCTAGGCCCTACTTCCTCACCTATTTTAGAGTATTCATATGGTACCCATCACCTATGGTAACTGTTTTGTTAATGTTTTTTAAAACTTCCTATGCAATCCCTGCCAATTGGGGATCATTGCATTATGAAATTATGATGACACTGCATTATGATGATATCACAATGATACTATCTAACCAGTCACATTTGTTTCTCTGGTGAAAACATGTCCCACAATTTTGTTTAAACATACTTTAAATCACTAATATATGAGAGAGTAGTAACAAAAGTGTGTGTGCTGGGGAGGAGGGGCTGTGACCAATTCATTTGCCCTGATCATTGAGGCAGCTGCTGAATCTGTAAAGGGAAATTAGGAAGAAAGCGTCATGGTGAATGAGTAGCATCTGGTCTTTTGGCAGCCAAGGAACTTACTGCCCAGGCTGGCCCTCCGTTCTTCCCAACTGCCCCCTGCCCTCCATGCATGGCGATGAGGTCTTGAGAGCAATGAGAAGCAATGCTGAGATACTTCCTTTCAGAGCTTTCCTCTTCGGTCTCTTTGTATGTACACGCTGGTTATGTCTCTCTGTGTGTGCAGCTTTGTGCAGAGAAAAACTTGGCAGTCCTTGTAGTAGTTTCATCAGGAAGCAGATGAAGATTGTGAAGTTTGGCTTCTTTGTGCTTGCACACTTCTTTAATTTTTTTAAAAAGGAAAGTCTGTGGGATTTCATGCCTGGTTTCTGTGGAAGGGAAGAATGGTAATTGTGCTCTTGACTTTGAAAATGCATACTAGAAGATTGTATCCAGTACCAGTTAAAGCAGATATTGTCTGCATAAAGAGATGATACCCTGTTTCCCCAAAAATAAGACATCCCCGAAAAATAAGACCTAGTAGAAGTTTTGCTGAATTGCTAAATATAAGGCCTCCCCCAAAAGTAAGACCTAGCAAAGTTTTTGTCTGCCAAACAGAACACCAGAGCATACAGGATTGGTAAATGTACGTACCAGTTGTACATGGAAATAATGGTAGTAACAAGAAATTCTTGATAGGATTCATAGTTTGTCTGGTTATGCTGGTTTGTGATGACAACTACTGTACAGTATATAATAAATGTTCATTTTTTTTTCAACAATAAATGTGAATTCTTCTTCATGGAAAAATAAGACATCCCCTGAAAATAAGACCTAGCACATCTTTGGGAGCAAAAATTAATATAAGACACTGTCTTATTTTCAGGGAAACACGGTAGTTTTCTGGGCAGCAGATAGCATGCATTTGTCACCTGTGGTGTTTATTAATTATTTGCATGTGAATGTATTGGCTAGCGTCCTTCGAGAGAGATATGCATCTATACGTTGTGCTACATCAGTGGTTCCCAACCTATGGTCCATGGATCACCAGTGGTCCCAAATAACGAAAATATGGTTTATGGCCTCACCATTACTACACCATTGCAACAAGAGTGACTGGTCTTGTGAAACCCTCTTATGGTGCTGAGGCAATGGGAAGAAACTGACTATCCACAAAAGGCACAACAACAAGCCTCCTGGCTGCTGTTTCTCTTCTTCCTCCCTCTCCCTGAGTGGAGCCATTCCACGTGGCACCTGGAAGCAGGGGCGCCTTGGTGTCTTCATTTTTAGGCTAGTTTTTGGGGTTATTTGGGTGCTGATTCAGAAAAATGCATTGGATAGACCACATCAGCTCTAGTTGATTTAATATCATTTTCTGTGTGTGAGCAGATGGCGACTACTGGATGGCATATGTTCTGTAACAGAAACTAGACCTGATGTGGTCTATCCAATGCAATTTTCTCAATCAGCACACCAAATAACCAAACCAAATCTAAAGTCGACCAAAACCGATTTGTAACCATTTTGGTACTAATTTTGGAGAGCGGTCCCTGGTCAAAGTGGTCCCTGGACAAATGATTCCTGGTCAAAAAAAAAGGTTTGATACCACTATGCAACACAGATCGGCACGTTACCATATTTACCATAACACAGTGGTAAGTTTTTGCTGACAGAAGTGGAAATAGTAGCTGTGTATTGCATAATGTACCTCAGTCATTGTCAAATGTTTCTTATGTTAGATTATGGCCTGAGACTAATTTGATGGAACCTTTTCACACTGAGGACTGAATTCAGGAGAGAAATGGCAGCCACTGTAGTGTATTGAAGAGCACGAGGCTGCCAAATGATATGTTTCATGTGCTAATATTAATCTCTCCCCTCCTCCCTTCCATGATGGGCCTTACAAAGAAGAGGACAGCCATTTAGATGTGCATATTTTATTAGAATCAACATCTTTCGTTACCAAATCATCTTCAGGTGCAGGATCCACTTAAAACATCAGTTAACTCATTTCTGAAGACTCTGTTGCCAAATTGTCCTGTTTCAAAAGATTGTAATACAAGACACTTTAAAAAGATATCAGTTTTACTTTGGAAGAAAGGTGAAAAGAATTTCAATACATAGTTTTAATTCCTACATGCAAGCTATTTGCTTTTTCTCCTCTATGAGATCTTTCACTGATAAAGGCCCTATATCCAGACAGGCCCTATATCGCAGGATCTGATCCCAGGTTTTCTGTTTATCCCAAATTATCTGGCAATGTAGACTCATATAATCCAGTTTAAGGCAGAAAGCCTGAGATGAGATCCTGGGATATAGGGCATGTCTAGAAGGGCCCCAAGAGGGGAAAAAAGCATAAAGCTTTCAAAGTACAGGAAGAATTTGAAGTGATCACTCAGAGCCCTTCCACACAGCTATATAACCCAGAATATCAAGTCAGAAAATCCTACAATATCTGCTTTGAACTGGGATATCTGAGTCCACACTGCCATATATTCCAGTTCAAAGCAGATGATATGGGATTTTATTCAGCTGTGTGGAAAGGGCCTCACTTGTATACTGAGGAGACGGTGTCACAGTCATCACAATCTTCTAAATAAGTGGTCTGCAAAATAATGCTCACAGGCCGGATGCAACTCTCCAAGATCATTTACGTGACCGCGCCCCAAGCTTTCAATTTAGAGTCATTCTAAGTCTGAATAGGGGGCCATGATGGCACAATGGGTTAAACCACTAAGCTGCAGAACTTGTTAACCAGAAGGCCGGCGGTTCAGATCTGTGGGACAGGATGAGCTCCTGTTGTTAGTCCCAGTTTCTGCTAACCTAGCAGTTCAAAAACATGCAAATGTGAGCAGATCAATTGGTACCACTCTGGCGGAAAGGTAATGGCGCTTCATGCAGTCATGCCGGCCACATGACCTTGGAGGCGTCTACAGACAACACTGGCTCTTCAGCTTAGAAATGGAGATAAGCACCAACTTCCAGAGTAGGACTTGATTAGACTTAATATCAAGGGGAAACCTTTACCTTTACCTTAGTATGAAATGACTTGAAGACACACAATAACAATAGTTTGAATGAACTTGACTATCTCATCAGCCAAAAGCAGACCCACTCTTCCCATTGAAATACGGTAGAGTCTCGCTTATCCAACATAAACGGGCCAGCAGAACGTTGGATAAGCGAATATGTTGGATAATAAGGAGAGATTAAGGAAAAGCCTATTAAACATCACATTAAGTTATGATTTTACAAATTAAGCACCAAAACATCATGTTATACAACAAATTTGACAGAAAAAGTAGTTCAATACACAGTAATGTTATGTAGTAAGTACTGTATTTACAAATTTAGCACCAAAATATCATGATGTATTGAAAACATTGACTACAAAAATGCGTTGGATAATCCAGAATGTTGGATAAGCGAGTGTTGGATAAGTGAGACTCTACTGTAAGTTTATGTTGGTTAAAATTGTTCTTTGTTTTCAATATTGTGTTATTTTCTCTCTCTCTCTCTCTTTTGCATTTCAAGTAAGCTATGCACAGTGTGCATAGGAATCTGTTCATGGGTTTTTTTTCAAACTACAGAGACCATGAACCAGCCTTTGGCTTAAAAAGTTTGAGGACCTCTGTTCTACAATGATAAGATGGATGGAGATAATAGAAAAGAGATGTTCATAATAATGTATTTGTTAACTTGTTTTTTTAAAAAAAAACAGGATTGTAAAGATGGTTTGATTGTGGCCAAAAAAAAAAAAAAAACATGCAAAAGCAAACTTACATTTTGTGCAAAGTTTCTATAGTGGTGAAAAAATATTAAGAGATACAATATAAAGATTAACCACAAGGAGGCAGCGAACACTGCAAACATCATAAAAGTAGCTTTTGAAATTAGTTTTAGTAGCAGACTTGCTACTCAGTGGAGGGGGACCAATTTTTGCATTTCGGTGGACTATAACATGCCTGTGGCAAGATAAGGGTTAGGCCGCTAGACAATGCTGGAAACCAGACAGGGCCAAGATCAAACAAAGACCTGGCACATTGTGCCAAGTTCTGTTGCCAAACCTGAAATGGAAGAAGTGGAACATTTTGTGCAAAGGCGCCCACTCGCACTAGCTAGGGAGGCAGGAGGAAAATGCCCTCATAGTAACGGGAACATAAAATTTCAGTCTTTTTTAGTATCTTAAAATGAAGAGTCCTTCTCATGTTGTATGGTTAAGGAACACTGACAGACAATTTGGCATCCGTGTACTTTGTCTGGTTTCTGCAATATATATTTTCAAATGGAAGACTCCCATCCACCCATTCAAGAAATTTCAAAGTGTACACAAGAGAAAAGCCAAACAAGTAGGGAGGCTGGGGTGAGCCTTAGTAAAGCTGTACGGCTTAAAAAACACACACACACACACACACATCGCAATTTTAGGCACCATTATTCCTCGTAGTGCTGCCAATCTCCCTCAAGGTGGTGATTTTAAAAATAAATCAGGCTTCCTCAGTAATATATGCACTATATTTTACATGTGCAAAATGGTGACTCTGCACTGCTTTAAAAAGTCAGCATCAGAGCATAGCTTTTTTTAGCTACCTAGAGCTATGGGGGGAAATAATGAATTCATTGAATTATTAATGTGCTAGACCCTTGTGAGTTGTCTAATTAACCCTTAAGTTATTACCATCCTTTAACAAATTAAGTAATTGATTTAGAATGGTGTTAGAATTTGTTAGATGTAGGTTCGCTCTTTGCCAGACCCAATAGGAAGGAAGGCCTCTGAAGAAGAACAGTTAGAAATGGAGGGAATGCATCTCATAGCTGGTGCTGATTTATAGCATTCTAAGGCACCTGTTGCCTCATGGGCTTTGAAAGCGAAGAAATGTGGAGAAAGAAAAATAGTGAGAGGATGGAGGAATTGCATGTGGTTGTGTGTTACTTGCTCATCAGAAAGACCCCAGGCTGCCATGGCCATTTAGAAAGCCAGACTCTGTAAAACCAAAGGCTGATTTTCCACCATCCCCTTATTAGTTCAGTATAGAAGTTGGTCATGGTTTTCTGTGTGATAAGTAGCAGGGGAATTGTGACCCTCTTCAGATATCTTTCTATAATGTTTTTCAGGTTTTTTTCTGGGTTTTGTATATCATTATTTAGAGTCAAGTGCAATGTATTCCTCTGGATTATATTGTGCATGGCACATAAGTAAAAAAAAACTTTGGTGGGCATGCTTCATATGTCAGCTGAAACATAGAGAATAAAATGAATGTGTGCAAACATCATTTATTTCATTTGCTCTATAGCACAAGGTTAAAAGATTTTCTTTAAAAATAGGCTTGTGCACAAATTCAGAGTAGTTGGTTTCCTTCGGCCAATCTGGCTTTTTTGGCTTGGCCAGATGGCCATAAAGGTAAGGGCTCAGCTATCACGTATTTTCATCCATAACGGGACCACATGGCAGCTGATCATGGCTTCTCTTCCCCTATTTGGCACCACACAGAACGGAGAGGCTGACATGTGCTGCTTGCATGGGGTTTCCCTGTGAGCCCTGCCTTTTGGGCCAATCAGAATAGAATAACGCTGTGATATGTCTTACGCAAGCTGTGTCTAAGGAAATGGTCCCAGGAGGATGCTTCCTGAACCCCATTCTTCAAACCCAGACTTCCTTGAAAAGAAGATAGGAAAGGGTCCCAGGAAGGATGCTTTCTTAACTCAGTTCTTCAAACCCAGATTTCTTTGAAAGGAAGATAGGAAACGGTTTCAGGAGGGGTGCTTCCTGAACCCCATTCTTCAAACCCAGACTCAAACCCAAGGACAATAGGAGAGGGTCCCAGGAAGGATGCTTTCTTAACGCAGCTTTTCAGGAGCCTCCGGTGGCCTAGGGGATAAAAGCCTTGTGACTTGAAGGTTGGGTTGCTGACCTGAAAGCTGCCAGGTTCGAATCCCACCCGGGGAGAGCGTGGATGAGCTCCCTCTATCAGCTCCAGCTCCATGCGGGGACATGAGAGAAGCCTCCCACAAGGATGGTAAAACATCAAAACATCCAGGCGTCCCCTGGGCAATGTCCTTGCAGATGGCCAATTCTCTCACTCCAGAAGCAACTCCAGTTGCTCCTGATATGAAGAAAAAAAAATGCAGCTTTTCGAACCCAGACCCCCTTGAAAGAAAGATAGGAAAAAAAGTCCCAGGAAGGATGCCTCTTTAACCCCATTGCTCAAAACCAGGCTCCCTTGAAAGGAAGAAAGGAAAGGATCCCAGGAAGTTCCCCATTCCCATCAATGAGCCGGATCTTCTCAGATTTTTTGGCTGCACACTGGAAATGACTATTCGGCAACCCACCCATTTTTGGAAGGCATGTGAAAATGGATCTGCGGGTCTGCCGAAATTCGGCCAGCAAAAATGGTTCGAGGTTCAGCCAAAATGCACAAGCCTAATGCAAAATGTATCTTATACCTATCCTCACAGTCCCTGACTGGTATTCCTCTTCAGGATTATGACATACAATGTCACAATACTGACTTAATTGTGATTATTTATTAAATATTTAAAGTCATTGAACAAGTGCTCCCCAAATCCCATCTCTGAAGTCTAGGAGCACATCAGCACAGCCATTTCCAAGATGCTGGAGAGTGGGACAGCAAGTAATGATGTGTCCAACCCTCTCCTGATTGTGGTATGTGCTGAGGCAGATCCCTGCAATGGGATACTTATTGGACTTTGCAGGAGTCTTTGCAGCTCTCTGTCTTAGCATGCCTCAGGACCCAGGCTGTGAGACATCAGGGGTAGACCTTTGGAGGGTAGCATCAGGAAACATCATAGTTACATCTCCATAGCTATGTCACCTTGTGAAGATCCCTGCCCATGTTCTTGATTGTCAATAGAAGGCAGAGGATGAAATGTGAAGAAAAAACTTCAGTACATGCTCAAAACATTTCTGATGAAGACACTTTTAACCTTTATTCAAGGAGTGCTCTTTGTAAGCAGCCACTTATTTTTCAATATGAAGTAGATTAGTATCCTCTACCTAAAATAAATACATTTCTTACTAATTTTTAACATCAGACTCTATTCACTTTTAATAAATGAAGAGTAACTGAATTCTGTACATGTTGGTGCGGGTGAAAAGCAGAAAAGATCAAAACAAATAACGGGGGTGGGGGGGGATCTAAGAGTCTGTCTACACTGAAAATGAAAATCCATTTTGCACCACATTTTCCAGTTTATAGTGACCATAAATAACACACTCATGGTAGTGAAATCACCATAACTGACCACATGTCCCCCCTAGCAAACTCGCCTTAGTGTAAGAGTTGGTCCACATTACCAGTTCTTTACATTATTTCCAACCACAGGGCCATAGCTGCTCCTCTCCTTCCTCCCATACATGCAAATGTATGTATTTCTGCTTTTCTCCCTGCTGCTTGGAAGGGCTTCGGCCATCCTATTAAGCAAGGATGCATTAATAATGATATATTGACATGCACGTATCTGCACACAGGCACCTACTTAACAACAACAACAAAAATGTCAGCCATACTGACAAACCTAACATTAAAAATTCAAACCGGGAAAGAACCACCTCCTTGCAAAAATTATCTGGTTACCGCCTGATCCAGACCACTTTTCTGCCTTGGTCAGACCACACCTGGAATCACACTGTGTCCAATTCTGGGCACCACAATTGAAGGGAGATGTTGACAAGCTGGAATGTGTCCAGAGGAGGGTGACTAAAATGATCAAGGGTCTGGAGAACAAGTCCTATGAGGAGTGGCTTAAAGAGCTGGGCATGTTTAGCATGCAGAAGAGAAGGCTAGGAAGAGACATGATGAGGGCCATGTATAAATATGTGAGGGGAAGTCATAGGGAGGAGGGAGCAAGCTTGTTTTGTTGCTGCCATGGAGACTAGGACATGGAACAACAGCTTCAAACTACAGGAAAGGAGATTCCATCTGAATATTAGGAAGAATTTCCTCACTGTGAAAGCGGTTTGGCACTGGAACTCTCTGCCCCCGTGTGTGGTGGAGGCTCCTTCTTTGGAGGCTTTTAAGCAGAGGCTGGATGGCCATTTGTTGAGGGTGCTTTGAATGTGATTTACCTTCTTCTTGACTTCTCACTAACTGCCTCCCCCCACCCATTACCACCCTCAAATAAACAGCCTAATAGGACTGGATTTTCAGGAAACCTGCTGGGTAAATTGCAAGTTTTTTGAACTAGATTAAAGTCCTCAGACATCACAAAGAACGTATTTCAAGCAAATAATCAAGAATGTCAAGTGTCCAGATCACAGCGACTGCAAGATGAATATGATTTTTTACTTTCAGTATGTAGACAGACAACCCCTAGGATGAAATTCCATGCTTTAGCACAGCCTTTCCTAACTTGGCAATTTTCAAACAACAAATGTACAGTGTTCCCTCACTTATTGCCGGGGTTAGATTCCAGGACCACCAGCAAAAAGTGAAATCCGCAAAGTAGGGACACTATATCTATTTTAATATTTATACATTATTTAAGTAGTTATACACTATTTTAAGTCTTTATCAACCAATTGTGTGTTGATAAATCGCTTCCTTCTCCTCCTGTTGCCTCTTGGACTCCTTTTCTCTCCCTTTGGCTTCTCCTTCCTCCCTTCCTTAGGCTGTAAATTGTAATTTTTTATGATTTATAATAGTTATAATTATTGAAAAACCGCGAAACAGTGAATCCGCAAAATGTGAACCGCGAAGTAGTGAGGGAACACTGTATTATGGACTTTGTAGTCTATCCTCAAAAATGGGCTGGAGAGATATGACTTGAAATGATTATATTCCTTCGTATTTAAAGTCTATGCGAAGGATCTACTTATGACATGTGCTCCTAAACAGTCAATGGTGATAAACCACCATAAATCCCATGGTCTGTTCAGAAAGCTAATATTTTAAGCAATGAATTAATTAACATATTTCAACAGATTAAATGATTTCAATTATTAATGACAAAACTAATTATTAATCTCCCACTTTCTAATGCCTATCACTAATAAATTAATTTTCAAACATTACATTTGGTGTAATTCATGCCTCTGGTATATTTCCTGCTTCTGGTTCCTCGACGCTACATGCCTCTGCAATGCCTCCACGGCCACAGAATAATGTACACTTATAAGGGCATAGTAGGATTCTTCCCAATGGGCATTATGTGGGGCTTACAACTGGGGTAAACTAAGGATATGCCCTACCAACATTTCCTATTCCTATTAATTGTAATCATTTAACATCTCTCCTGCCTCTTCCAACTTTAATGAAAATATTGTGATTAGACCAAAAACTATAGTGGATGGGCAACAGTGGGAAAACACAAGGGAGCTACAATTGACATCAACAGTGCTAGACCACCTTATAAAATTCAAGCCGGAGAACTGAACAACAAAACTGTGATATATTCTAGAAGGTGAAGAGAAATCTTGACTGTCCTCAACATCTTACATAGTGACATCAATATACAGGCAGTCCCCAAGTTACAAACATCTGACTTGTAAACGACTCATAGTTACGAATGGGGCTGAAGCAACAAGAAGTGAGAGAAATCTACTCCTCAGAAGGGAAATTAATTCCTGGAAGAATTATCATGGGTAAAAGAAGTCTCAACGGAAGCTTTCTCACCAATTCTTGTTTCTACAACAAGCCAAAATTTTCAAAATCCAATTATCACAGGGACACAAGGTGAGGTGAAATCTTCTGAACAGGAGCACAGGTAGCAGAACAAACACCACAGGGGTATTAACCCTTCCTTATGCTACCCAAAGTGTGCATGTACACATACACACACACACACACACACATACACACACAAACATTCAGAACCTATCTTATTCATAACTTGTATGTGAGTCTTGTATATATGTATATATGAGTCAATCTCATGTATGTATTGACGGCAGGCTTTGCGGACAAAATTACAGATTTTGCTTTGAACTATGGATAAGTTGAAGTAAAAGTCAGGTGCATGTAACAAACAAATATTTTCCTCTCTTTTTAAAAATGCATAGAGGGAAAATACATAGGAAGAACTAAAAAGAAGATGAGGATCTGTGTATTTGAGGGGTTACAGTGAGGGGGTGTAAATCACACTGCTGATCATAAAATGTCTATATCTATTCAAATACAGATAGGGAAAGGAATATTAATGAGAAAAAAGAATTAGTATGCAGCTTGGGAAAAGGGGGGGGGGGAAGACGAACAAGGAAAGCAATCTGCCTGTATTAGGAAGCTAGTGGGAGGCAGTGACAAGAGACAGAAATGGCAGCCGTTTATAATGGGGTTGGTCTTATTACTATTAAAAATGTCCACTCCAATCTCTCTGTTGAGAAGCTTATAGGTAAAAGTTTTCCCCTGATATTAAGTCTAGTCGTGTTCGACCCTGGGGGTTGGTGCTCTTCTCCATTTCTAAGCCAAAGAGCCGGAATTGTCCGTAGACGCCGCCAAGGTCATGTTGCCAGCATGACTGCATGGAGCACTGTTATAGAGATGCTTATACCCCACCCCACCCCCACCCCCACCCCAGAAAAAAAGAAAAGCTTCTTTAAAATGGTTGTTGTCGTTCTGCTCCACCTCAAGTGTTCAAAATGGTGTTGCCATGTTGCAGCTGATGTTTGCTCAATCTGAAAAAAAAAGTTAGGAAAGAGGGAGGACTGCCTTTCTATCTTTGGTTTGGGCAAGGAGAGATATTGGGTTGGGAGCACTTCTCAGCTCTGCTTTCACACTAGGTCCTTGTTTTCTAGTTTTGACCAGTATAAGTCAATGTAGGTTTTCAAGGTTGTTTTGTCAAAAATATTTTGACTTGAACTAATGAGATTGTGATTCGTAATTTGCACCAATGACAGCAAATGTCTACTCTTTCTAATGTCTATAAAATGTTTATGTTTGTAAACATGATTGATGTCAGATTTGGGGAAATTCCCCTTAGATACAGCCCGGAAAACATACAACAACCCTGTGATCCCGGCCATGAAAGCCTTCGACAACACATTTCGTTATTTATTTGTTCAGTCACTTCTGACTCTTCATGACCTCATGGACCAACTCACACCAGAGCTCCCTGTCTGTCACCACCCCTAACTCCACCACGGACAAGCCAGTCACTTCAAGTCCATCCATCTTGCCCTTGGTCGGCCCATCTTCCTTTTTCCTTCCATTATCCTCAGCATCATTCTCTTCTCCAAGCTTTCCTTTTTTCTCATTATGTGGCCAAAGTACTTCAGCTTTGCCTCTAATATCCTTCCCTCCAGTGAGCAGCCAGGCATTATTTCCTGGAGGATGGATTGGTTGGATCTTCTTGTGGTCCAAGGCATTCTCAGGATTTTCCTCTAGCACCAAAGTTCAAAAGCATCTAGCTTCCTTTGCTCAGCCTTCCTTATTATCCAACTCTCACATCCATAGGTTACTATGGGCAATACCATTGCTTTAACTATACAGACCTTCATTGCCAGTGTGATGTCTCTACGCTTCATTATTTTATCGAGATTGGTCATTGCTCTCCTCCCAAGCAGTAAACGTCTTCTGATTTCCTGGCTGCAGTCTGCGTCTGCAATAATCTTCGCACCTAAAAATGTAAAGTCTGTCACTGCCTCCAAATTTTCTCCCTCTATTTGCCAGTTATCAATCAATCTGGTGTCCATAATCTTGGGTTTTTTGATGTTTAATTGCAACCCAGCTTTTGCACTTTTTTCTTTCACCTTGGTTATGAGGCTCCTCAGCTTCTCCTCACTTTCAGCTATCAAAGTGGTATCATCTGCATATCTAAGGTTGTTAATGTTTTTTCCAACAATTTTAATTCCGTCTTGGATTCACCAAGCCCTGCATGTAACATGATGTGTTCTGTGTACAAGTTAAATGGATAGGGTGAGAATTTGAAGAATAAGCATGTGTTGGCTTCGACTCGGTCTGAATTACGGCTCTTGTATAACGTCTGGTGGATGAATGGCATAAGCACTTTGCATTGTTTTAAACTTTGTATATTGTATTTTATGACTATTTTATGACTATTTTATGATTGTTTTAACTGTTTTAATCATTTTAGTTTATTGTATATCCGTGTAACGGCATCAATTGCCACTTGTAAGCCGCCCTGAGTCCCCTCGGGTGAGAAGGGCGGGGTATAAATAATTGAAATAATAAATAAATAAATAAATAAATAAATATACAGCCATGCCGTACTCCTTTCCCAATCTTGAACCAGTCTTTTGTTCCGTAGTCTGTTCTTATTGTTGCTACTTGGTCCTTATACAGATTCCTCAAGAGACAGACAAGATGACTTTGTATCCCCATACCACCAAGAACTTGCCACAATTTATTATGATCCACACAGTCAAAGGCTTTAGAATAGTCAATAAAACAGAAATAGATGTTTTTCTGAAACTCCCTAGCTTCCTCCACTATCCAGCGGATATTGGTAGTTTGGTCTCTCGTTCCTCTGCCTTTTCTAAACCCAGCTTGTACATATGGCAATTTTTGCTCCATGTATTGCTGGAGTCTAATTTGCAGGATCTTGAGCATTACTTTACTGGCATGTGAAATAAGTGCCACTGTATGAAAATATGAGCATCCTTTAGCATTTCCCTTTTTTTGATATGGGGATATAAGTTGATTTTTTCCAATCTGATGGCCATTCTTGTGTTTTCCGTATTTGCTGGCATATGGCATGCATCACCTTAACAGCATCATCTTTCAAGATTTTAAACAGTTCAGTTGGGATCCCATTGGCTCCTGCTGCCTTGTTATTAGCAATGCTTCTTAAGGCCCATTCAACCTCACTCCTCAGGATGTCTGGTTCTAATTCATTCACCACACTGTCAAAGCTATTCTTGGTGTTATTATCTTTTCTATACAGATCTTCTGTATAGTCTCACCAATTCCTCTTGAACTCTTCGGCTTCTGTTAGGTCCTTGCCATCTTTGTTTTGGCCAATGACACAATGAATTGACTTCTGAATCTGCCCGCAATCTCTGTGTATCTCTCTTGGAAGTAGATTTGGAGCCAGCACATTGGGAAAGTGAGCCCAGAAATTTCTGACATCACTAGACACCTAATTCAGAAATCTAGGGCTGATAAACATAAAATAACCCCCTAGTGATTATATGAAATAATTGCTTAATATAAGGTTGCTTTTAAACACAATTACTTGAATTGGTTGTGTGTGGATAAACATGGATTTACTTAGGTTGCATGTGTGTGGGTAAACTTGGATCACACAAGGATGAACAGTCTGTGCTAGAAATAATAGAATAGAGAGCTGGTGTGGGCAGGAATGCAGGGTGGATGAGACCAACCCATTGCATGTTTATTGCTTTCTCTCTCCATGAGGGTGATGCTTCCTGGTGATTTTGGCATGCTTTGCCAAAATAGGGAATTGCGCTTTGTTATAGTGGGAGAAGCTTTGCCTCTCTTGTATATGAAAAAAGCGGGACCCAAACAATTTATCTCCGTGCTGTCCCACCAGCAACGCATAAAGGATATTATGTGCTTGAAGAGAAAGCCCTTTTTGTTTGGCCATTCTGTTGTGGTAGACTTCTTCAACCGAGGCTGGCAAAAATAGCCCTTTAAGTTTAGTTGAAGAACAAAAATGCAGGCCCCTCTCACAATTAAGCACAGCATCAAACTGAGAAAGGATCAATTGAGCCTAGAGGAGAAAGCTTCCCATGTGACAGATTCCAGAAAGTACGTGATACACCATGCCCAGAGCTAGTACATGCCTGCTGTGTTTCCCAGTACATGATTAATTTGACTCAGGGCAGCAGACTGCAGGCAAGGAATCTACAGCACAGGCTGGAAAGTTTTAACTCTTGGAAGGCTGGAAGTGCAGCTGAGCAGAAAACAGAAACAAAGAGAAGGAGACCAGAGAGAAGATGTGGTGGGGAGATTTTAAAAATTCTGAATGATCATATTTTGAGTGAAAACCAAAGCTTTGGATGCACAGAATCTTTGCTCTTGTCTTCCTCAAAGTGCTCTCTGGTCCACTTTGCTTTGAACAAAGAGACCTAGCAACGTTTCCTGTTTGGATGACTGTCTCATTTGATTCCAGTTGCCATTATATGTCCTCTAGCAGCACTTCCTTGTTTTCTCGCTATTGGATTCTTAATGGGAAAAAGTCTCTCCATTCACTGTTTAGCTTTGTAACCAGAGACAGATTAGATATCTAAATTGAAGATGGAGGGAACCATTTTTGCAATATTAATCTTAGGGAGACTGATGGAGTTACAGGGCTATCACAACACACAGCTAAGACAGCTAGGAGCAAGTTTTGGGGTGGCCATAACATCACTTCTCAAAAGAAAAATGGGGCAGGGGTATTTACTGAAAATGTACATATGTTGATTAATAGCAACTACTGCTATAATTTCAAAAGAGTTTTTCTATGCATCTCACTATAGCTGGGAAGATGACGAGTCTTCCTGTTTAGGGCCCTCTCACGCTATGATTCCACTTTAACTACTATGCTAACATTTTATGGAATTCTATGATTTGCATTTAGGGAATTCTCAGCCAGAGAACTCAGCTAGGACCTCATATATAGGATACTAGCTGTGCCCAGCCACGCGTTGCTGTGGCAAAGTGGTGGTGGTATTGGTGAAAAATTGTTGTGTAATTTTATTTGACGTTATTTGCATTTTTTATTAATTTTATTGTAAGTTATATTTTTATTTATTATATTTTATTATTTTCTTGTGTTATTTTTAGTTATTTTCGGTTATAGTATTTTATTGTATTAATTTTTTAGTGTTTTTTATTATTTTTATTGGGTTGCTAGGAGACCAAGTTGGAGGAGCTTAGCCTTCTAACTGGCAGCAATTGGATAAAAGCAATTATTCCTCTCTTTCTAATTAGGACTTTATTTTTCTTTTCTTTTTGTTGTATCAACCTAGAGGCATGGATGATGGGTTGTGTTGTCAAATTTCGAGGTTGGGGGGCCTGTAGTTTTGTTGTTTTGTGGGTCGCCATGATGCCATCACTCTTTTATATATATAGATAGGCATGGCATCTAAAGTGGAGGCCTCCAGTGGTGCAGTGGGTTAAACCCTTGTGCTGGCAGGACTGATGACTTGAAGGTTGGGTTGCTGACCTGAAGGTTGCTGGTTTGAATCCAACCCAGGAGAGTGCAGATGATCTCCCTCTATCAGCTCCAGCTCCATGTGGGGACATGAGAGAAGCCTCCCACAAGGATGGTCAAAACATCAAAACATCGAGGTGTTCCCTGGGCAACATCCTTGCAGATGGCCAATTTTCTCACACCAGAAGTGACTTGCAGTTTCTCAAGTCACTCCTGACATGAATAAAAAAATCTAAAATGCCATAGTAAAGGGAACCTTAACTGGTTGCTTATGGATAACTCTTTAAGGTATGTGCTGTCTTAGCTTGTTTAAAGTTGTTTAAAGTGGCTTGAATTGGGTAGTCTTTCTAACAGAGGGCAGTCCCCTGAAATTCTTTCAATAATGGGTTTTAGTCTGCAAAGTAGGACGCACAGACATTTTAGTGAATGTTATTTTTAACCCATGGCCCAAACCAAAAGCTGCTTTGTAAGTTGCATACAGTGTTCACTGCATATTTATTTTGCCCTTGCTATGTGCTTGTGGGAAGGTGTGATTTGCAGCTGAGTGGATGGCCACTCACGCATCACCAAAAGAGAAGGCATGCATCAGACAGAAGCTGTGGGAGGAAAAACAGAGAACAAAAGAGGATAATTTCTAATTCGGTGCATACAGTGGGTCATCGGCATCTGCTAGGGTTTGCTTGCAGAACCTCCACACAAACAACCCGCAGATACCAAAATCCATGTGTGCTCATGTCCCATCTATATATATAAAAGAGTGATGGCATCACGGCAATTCACAAAACAACAAAAGTACAGGCCCCCCAACCTCAAAATTTGACAACACAACCCATCATCCACGCCTCAAGGTTGATACAACAAAAAGAAAAGAAAAATAAAGTCCTAATTAGAGGGAGAGCAATAAGTTTCAGTTAGGGGACAGGCAGATTTAGGCCTCACTTAGACTTCTTCCACAGATTATCAGATTTGCACTGGATTATATGGCAGTGTAGACTCAAGGCCCTTCCACACAGCTATATAACCCATTTATAATCTTATATTATCTGCTTTGCACTGGATTATCTTGACTCCGCACTACCATATAATCCACTTCAGTGTGCATTTTATACAGCTGTGAAGAAGGAGCCTCATATAATCCAGTTCTGAGCAGATAATATAAGATTAGAAATATACAGTAGAGTCTCACTTATCCAACGTAAACAGGCCAGCAGGATAAGTGAATATGTTGGATAATAAGAAGGGATTCAGGAAAAGCCAATTAAACATCAAATTAGGTAATCATTATACAAATTAAGCACCAAAACATCATATTATACAACAAATTTGACAGAAAAAGTAGTTCCATGCGCAGTAATGCTATGTAGTATTTACAGTAGAGTCTCACTTATCCAACACTCGCTGATCCAACGTTCTGGATTATCCAACGCATTTTTGTAGTCAATGCTTTCAATATATCGTGATATTTTGGTGCTAAATTCATAAATACAGTAATTACTATATAGCATTACTGTGTACTGAACTACTTTTTCTGACAAATTTGTTGTCTAACATGATGTTTTGGTGCTTAATTTGTAAAATCATAACTTAATTTGATGTTTAATAGGGTTATCCTTAATTCCTCATTATCCAACATATTCGCTTATCCAACGTTCTGCCGGCCCGTTTATGTTGGATAAGTGAGACTCTACTGTACTGTATTTACAAATTTACCACTAAAATATCACAATGAATTTAAAACACTGACTACAAAAACATTGATTATGAAAAGGCAGACTGCGTTGGATAATCCAGAACATTGTATAAGCGAATGTTGGATAAGTGAGATTCTTCTTTAATATGAAATAATTACTGGGATAGAATAATGCAGAACAATATAATCTCTAAAACCAGGACAGTAAATAAACAGGGGAATTCCACACAGGAAACAATCAGGGCCAGCTAACACCTCCCAACAAAGTATTCCCATCATCAAAGTCTGGCAAATCCTGTTTTCTCAGGGCCACAGACAGTAGAAGCACATAAAATATCGCAAACAACATCACTCTGAAAACAAGGGAATTCCAGACAGGAAACAATCAGGGCCACCTAACACCTCCCAACAAAGAATTCCCATCATCAAAGTCTGGAAAATCCTCTGTTTTCTCAGGGCCACAGACAGTAGAAGCACATAAAATATCGCAAACAACACCACTCTCAAAACAAGGGAATTCCAGACAGGAAACAATCAGGGCCAGCTAACACCTCCCAACAAAAAATTCACTCAGGGAGGAAACAGCCAGGCTTTAAAGCTGCAAGGCCATTACATCCTAATCATTTTTCCTAATTGCAGCATTCATACTTGCCTCCAACAAACAAAAAAAAAACCAATCAGAAATATTGTATATTCACAACCTTTAGGAAATAATATCCCCTGATGGCGCAGCGTGTTAAAGCGCTGAGCTGCTGAACTTCTGGACCGAAAGGCCACAGGTTTGAATTGGGGGAGCAGAGAGAGCCCCCACTGTTAGCCCCAGCTTCTGCCAACCCAGAAGTTCGAAAACATGCAAATGTGAGTGCATCAATAGGTACTGCTCCGGTGGGAAGGTAACGCCGCTCCATGTAGTCATCCCACATGACCTTGGAGGAGTCTACGTACAACGCCGGCTCTTCGGCTTAGAAATGGAGATGAGCACCAACCTCCAGAGTAAGACACGACTGGACTTAATGTCTGGGGAAAACCTTTACCCTAACTACCACCAATTCCTCAATACTTTATTTCCCATACCACCATACTTCGCCACAGCAACGCGTGGCCGGGCACAGCTAGTTATATATAATGGTGTAGTAAAATGGTGTCTCTTATATAAAATAGCAAAACCAAGGTTTGGAATTTGGGTGAGGGGATATTTTCAAGCCATGGATGGTGAAATCCATAGGTATAAAATATGTGCACACAGAGGGCCACAGTATTCTGATTTATATGTGCTGATTCAAAAGTAGTAACTATTTCAATAGAATTGCAACACATTCTGTTTGAGTCAGGAAGAATTATTACTGTATATTACAAGATTACATTAGTTTCATTCCACATTAACTGTCATAGCTCCAGCCTATAAGACTCAGAGAATATGGTTTAGTATTTGGGGTTTTCAGAATTTTGGGGGAACTCCAAAAGACACTCCTAAATTATACTATGTAACAAAATTTGAAAAATATGCTGTTCCTGGTTTGAAAATGTTATTTCCTATTTAATTGTGCTGTACTTACTTTGAAAGTAGTTGTTATACTCCAGAAACTTCATTTTAGTGGCTGCCACAAACTATGTTGAATTGGTTAAGACTCTATGAAATATTCATTGAAAAACTATAGCTAAATGTGCTAAAGGATTTTCACAAGAACAAAGTTTTTGCAGTTTAGTAAACTTTTCCCATATTTCTGTGATATAAACAATTAGGATATTGCATTTATAACCCAGGAACAAAAATTGTGTTACATAGAGTTGTAGTTTTCAAGCTAGCCTGTCAAGAAATGATGGCAGGTCTGGGGAGTGCAGTAGACCTCGTCCATAGAGAATCTGAAGTACCGCCCACCCCCACCGAAAGTACAGATCCCACGATCCCAGAGCCCTTTTTTCCCAACATACCAAGAATCCAGATTGTGCTTCTGAAGTTAAAAGCAAGGTTAAAAGGTTGCTAGATAGCCTTAGGGGATAATAAAATAACTCTTCTTGATTCTTGTTTATGATGGCCTGATAACTAGATGTTCCAAAATATAGTAGTCCGTCCTATCAGAAACCACAAAGAGATCTAAGATTCCTCCTAACAGTCTACTTGGGATAATGTCCCACCAGTTCTCAACTGCCATTTCTGCCCAAGTATAACTTCTTGTCTAGGAAATCAATCTTGTTTGCAGGAAATATGTTTGCCATTGTGATCTCAAGAACACTTCCCAGGATAGGTACTGCCAGTTTATATTATGTTTTCATCATGTGTGTAAAATTAAAAAGTAACTTTCCAAAATTCAATCTACACAACCTTAATTACATTATAATGTCAGCTGTTGCTCAATTGTTCATTTGCCTAGTTTGGAATAATTCTTTGGGAGGTACTGGGTTGTTTTGAGTCTTTTTGGCTGTATGGCCATGTTCCAGAAGCTTTCTCTCTTGACGTTTCAACCACATCTGTGGCAGGCATCCTCAGAGGTTGTGGGTGAAATGTCAGGAGAGAAAGCTTCTGGAACATGGCCATACAGCCCAAAAGACTCACAGCAATCCAGTGATTTCAGCCATGAAAACCTTCAACAATACATGGAATTCCAACCATGTTTTTTTTTAATACTACAGATTCTTCCGCTGCTGAAGCGCTGTTTTTGTGTGTGATAAGAAAGCCAGTATGCATCACATACAGATGCATCTGTATACATCTGTATGTGATGTAGGGGTATTTTGAATGGCTTGAGAGGAGCCAGGCTTCCATAGTGTGATGAGTCAAAGCACAGTATTTTCAAATCATAAGAGTCATAATAATCAGGTGTGATGAGGAGAGTATGCATCCCGTTTCAATACAGGATGCATCCAGTCTTTAAAAAATGGGATGCATATCGATATAAATGGATTATATTCCAATGTGATAAGGTCTCATGTAGTGAAACAAGGAGGTACTGCCTGCATTTGCTCTCTCTTACACACACAATAAGAAAGACAGAGAAAATAAAGCCTCACCACCTGTAGATATAGAAAGGTTAGTGGAATCTCACCGGCCAGTGCATTTAGCATTTACCCAAGGACTTTGAGGAGTTGTAACTATGGCAATAGCTGCTATGGGTTTTTCCATGTCTATCCTTTCTTCCACTATGAGATTTCACAAAGCTTTGCTTCTCACAGTGTAAGGAGCCATTCTTTAGAGCAGTGCTACTCGAAATGATGGTTTGTGGTCTATTGCCCGTCCATGCAACATTGGCTGTCAATCTCAAGCAAGTTTCCAGAAAAGAAAAAGACAGTTGTAGGAAATGAGCACAAATAGGGTGTTGATTCCTGGCATGTTGGGAAAAAAGACTTTCCCATCCCTAATTTCACATAGCATAAAAAGCACTGCTGTAGAAGGTGTCTGGCACAGAACAGAAGTCAATGGGTCTGAACAAAGAAAGGAGTCTCTTGGGCCATGTCATTATGCTATGGACTGGCTCCAGATTAACGATGATGTCATCAATGTCGCCGCCGCCACTCCTCACCAGCGACAGACTTTCTATGAGGTCACATCTGCTGAAACCATAACAGGGCATCTATGCTATCAACAAGGAGGGGGTAGAGCATGTCCCATGTGCTTTCATGAAGAAGGATTAAAATACTCTGTAGTTTGAAAATATTACTTTTTAGCAATTATTTCTAAAAACCCCATGCTAGCTATAGGGTTCTGGAAATTGTAGTCCAACACCTGGGGAAAAAATTCCAAGTTCCTTAAAAACATATTCCAGAGATACTGTGAGTTTTCCGGGCTGTATGGCCATGCCCCAGAAGCATTCTCTCCTGACATTTCACCAACATCTATGGCAGGCATATTCAGAGGTTGTGAGGTCTGTTCGAAACTAGACAAGTGGGGTTTACTGTATATATCTGTGGAATGTGTAGGGTGGGAGAAAGAACTCTTGTCTGTTTAAGGCAAGTGTGAATGTTGCAATTGGCCACATTGATTAGTATTGAATAGTTACAAACTATCTACAGACCCACTAAGAAAATCCAACAAATGCTATGTTCAGCAAAGGACAAGAGGGATCCTCTCACCTCTGCGGGAGTCTACCATATACCGTGTAGCTGTGGACAAGTCTACAAAGGGACCATTGAACTCAGCATTGCCCAAACACAAATCAAGGAACATGAGAGGCACTGCAGACTAACTCAACCAGAGAAGTCAGCCATACTAGAGCACCTAATAAACCAACCTGGACACAGCATATGATCTGAGAACACAGAAATGCTGGACCACTCTCACAACCACCATGAAAGGCTACACAGAGAAGCCATTGAAATCCACAAGCATGTGGACAATGTCAAAAGAAAGGAGGAAAATCTGGCTACCAGTATTAAAAAAACTCTAAAATCAGGACAGTAAATAAAGAAGCACACTCAGAAAACGGAAATTCCAAACAGGAAACAATCAGGGCCAGCTGACACCTCCCAACAAAGGATTCCCCCAGGCAGGACGCAACCAGGCTTTGAAGCTGCAAGATGGCCATCTGCAACATTCACACTTGCCTCAAATAGACAAGAGTTCTTTTTTTCTCCCACCCTGGACATTCCATAGATATATAAACCCCACTTGCTTAGTTTCCAATAGACCCCACAACCTCTGAGGATGCCTGCCATAGATGTGGGTGAAACGTCAGGAGAGAATGCTTCTGGAACATGGCCATAGAGCTTGGAAAACTCACAGAAACCAAGTGATTCTGGCCATGAAAGCCTTCAACAACATATTCCAGAGGGCTACTGCCAAACAAATAAACCTAGTATAAGACTCTCTGGACCTTATTACCCTTAAGGCATCAGATTCTCTCTGATCTTGGAGGCCAAGCAGGATTAACTCTGTTTAGTACTTGGATGGGAGACCGCCAATGAACACCAGGTCCTTCAGGCTATACATATTTCAAAGGGAAAAGCAGGCAAATCTCCCTCTGAGAATTCCTTGCCTAGGCAAACCCTATGAAATCAATGAAGTTGCTGTAAATTGATTTGAAGTAAGATATCTTTCTTCCTATATGGGTGAAATTCTGCAGAGATTAACATGACCTCTCAGGACACCAGGATTTAGTTGTATTCTTGTACAATTTCCTTTAAAATAAACTTCCACACACCTAAATACTTTGATTTTTCAAGGCCAAAGAATAAAGGTGGCAATTCTAATTTTAAAAATTATGCTGTATCAAACTGTGTCAGCTCAATGGCCCAGCTGGAGTTCCCTCTCTGAATAGCTGTTTAAGACAAGATACAACTTTTATTTTATTTCATTTCTTCCTAATTGTATCCCTAGAAGTGGAAAACTGATACATAATATAGGTTTCCTTCCAGATTCGCAACACATTGCCATAGAAATACCTATTTCCCGTGGCTAACTTTTGCTAAAACGAAGCCTTTCACTTCCCAGTATGATTTATTTCACCTACAAATGCTTAGGATAAGTATTCAAAAGCTAACCAGTTAATGCCTGCAAAGTGTCCATCAAAAAGACCGGAAGATAAATGAGCTCACACTGCTAATAAGGAAGAGAAATCCTCAGACTTTAATGATGTTCTTGATCTCTTTGTTCTATTAAATATGTATGTTTGATTAACTTCCCTTTACTTTCAAAGCCTAGGCAGAGAGGTGACTAGTATTTTCTACTCTTTTTTAAAAATGTATTTTCTCACTGTACAGAATAAACCAATGGGGCAACTGCACTGGCTGCTTAATCCGGGGCTAGTTCAGAACATTCTTCTCTGGAGTGACCGTGATGATGCCCAGATGCACCAAGCAAAACCCTCTGTGGCAACACATTGGCATCTAATTCGTCTAAGGCCACAAGGAAAATTGCAGGTTATAGTCAGCACCATGAACATGCAGCCCAAACCTTGCCAGTGTCCTCCACAAACACCATTCTGCCTCCCACTGAAGTGAAGGCTTTCATGTGGGACAATTTCATCCTAGATGTTCTGCAGTGTGAGCATGCTTTTAGCTGATGAGGTAGTCAAGTTTATTAGGATTGTTGTTGTTGTTGTTGTTGTGTGCTTTCAAGATGTTTCAGACTTAAGCCAACCCTAAGTCTAAGGTTTAGTGAAGGGGCCAGGTAAATGATCTTGGAGGGTCATATCCAGGCTGCAGGCCTGAGTTTGGAGGGTTACCCTGCTTTGAAGTTACTACCTTGATCAAAATAACGCCCCCCACCCTTGACTGCATTTGTTGGATTTACCTATGCAACACCTAAAATATTTTTTCAGTTGTAATACTACAGAGTCTTCTTGAGAAATTCAATATTCTCTGCTCAAGAAATGAGCAAGTAGCCACATCCAGGAAAAAAAGAGCCTGGATCTCAAAGGAAGTTATTTTTTCTTACGCTAATGGTATTGAAATGTTATTGCCTTGATTTTATGATTGTCTCCCAATGCCCATGTTGTCGAAGAAGGAAGTGCTCCTGCATGCATTGATATCCCTCCAGACCTGTGGTTCTCAACCTGTGGGTCCCCAGATGTTTTGGCCTTCAACTCCTAGAAATCCTAACAGCTGGTAAAGTTGTAGGACAAAACACCTGGGTACCCACAGATTAAGAACTACTGCTCCAGAGCATTTTAACTGACAAAATATAGGCCTGTGGCATCATCATCTTTGCCCGATGAGGAACTAGTGGAGTTCCAAAAGCTTGCACAATATCTTTCATGCATCTTTGCTTGACTAATAATGGAGGATTTTATGAATTTTGGATGTTGTTATAAATGGCTTTGTGGCCAACGTGTTTATGTCCTTGGATATGTTTTCAAGAGACAGCATGAATTTCCTGTACAAAACTAGTCAGACTGATGCACAAAGAAGAACATGAAATCAGCCCAGTTCTTGTGAAGTAGAAAGGATAGACTGAGGGTCCATCCAGACAGGTCTTTAATCTGAGACCTGTCTCGGTTTTACCGAGGGCATCCAAATGATGCCTCCATTAAACTGAATTAATTCAGGACAACAAATTAATTAGACACCTGGTAAAATTCTCCTTACTAGGTGTGGGGCCCGGGGACTGTGTCACATGATCCCTGGGCCCAATCCACACAGCCATCTTGGTTTTTCGGGTTCTAGGAGCCTGAAAAACCAAGAGGGCACCCCAAAAACCCAAATTTAGGCCCTAAAGTTTACTTAAAGCTGCTGCCAGCTTTAAGTAAGTTTTAGGCCTAAATTTGGGCTTTGGGGGGTGGCTGGCTGCTATCACAATTACAATCGGGATGACCCCAGCCATGTACAAAAATACTGCTAAGATTTGATCAACAAAGTCATGGTAATAATCATAAATAACAACATGAACAACAACAATAATAAAAACTACCTGTGTACAAAAAGCAAGAACTTTGTAGAAAGCTGTTGAGTCTCCCCTGCTGCTAGTGCGCCTCTTCTCTGGAGGTCCCATTCACCCAGTGGTTCCCAACCTGTGGTCCATGGACCACCAGTGGTCTGCAAGAACTAAATTATGGTCTGTGGCCTCAGCGTTACTACTGTGGATAATAACACAGCCCAACCCAAAAATATTTTTTTCTTGGTGTCTTCATTTTGAGGCCTGTTTCTGGGGGTTGTTTGGGGTGCTGATTCAGAAAATGAAGCATGAGGATCGCGGATGAATGGAATTAATTATATATACCTTTTAAAGGTTTTTATAATGTGTTTTAACAATGTTATTAATGGATCTGTGTGTATTGTTTTGTTTTTATGAATGCATTTTTGGGCATTAAATTTTGCCAATTTTTGTAAACCGCCCTGAGTCCCCTCGGGTGAGAAGGGAGGGGTATAAATGTTGTAAATAAATAAATAAATAAATAAATAAATAAATAAATCTGTCCACCTAGGAGGGAAAAACTGGGTTTGGGGTGGGCTGTGTAGACAGGAATGCGGGGGGAAATGGGTTACTTTAACCTGTTTTCATCTGCAGTTTCCTGCTACCTGGAAGTGTCCTCAGATCATGCATGGTGAGTGTTATTTTGGAGGATGCCTGATGTAGTCTGTGAAGTGTATAGCCTATGAGACAGAGCCTATAAGGCAAAGTAGGTGAATGTGAAAGGTATGCCTGGGCCATGGCTTCTTCATTCTCTGTAACAAGCAAGAGGATGAATGCTCCTCATTTTCCTTGAGACCTATTTATTCCAGAGGTCATTTAAGGAATAATGAAGCTCACCAGCAGTGAGATCCAGTTGTGGGGAGGATATTTCAAGGTTAGCTTCTGGGTTTTAGATTTTCACATAGGAAAGCCTTTGAAGTGTCTGCTGTTGTAGGCTAATGTTTAAGTATGACCAAGCAGGTTATTTCTCATGTAAAGATGTGGAAGAGCTCTTGTAAGTTTATGTTCTCCTCAGAGGCATCAGCATGTGTTTGGGGTGGGAGGTAATGATACAGTGGGACTGGCAGATAGCAAGGGAGACTAGATATCTACAGCAAAAAAGCTAATAGGTTTGGCAGTCCTAATTAGGCAGTAGCTGGTTTGGGGAAAATAAGAGTTCAGCCTTCCTACCCAAGCTTTCATTCACACTCCCAACTGACCTCTGCTGTGTTAACTGCACTGTTTTGTTTTTCATCTACTAATGTACTGACTTCGAGGTGTGAAACCATATTATTTAATGGAATTCCTGCCAAGACGTTCCTGGTTCTGTTAAAAATGTAGTTTTTTAATCTATGAATCTGCTTTCCCTTCTATTCTACTCTATTCCCTCCCTTTCAAAAGTTTCACTAACCTTATCAAAATGTTGTCAGGTCCCATCAGAACTCATTAGAAGTTTAGTTTAAGTCCTCACTTTGCTTCTCCTTACAATTTAGGCTGAACTGTGGCAGCAGCAAAATTCAGGTGCAACATAAAAAATGTTGTCTCTCAAAATCCATTGGTTACATCTATTTGGGTTTCCAGGTCAAAACAGAATTGCATGAATTGCTGCTGAATTGGCTCACAGACCTGTCAGTGGGGGACAGGAACAGGCTCCTTCATTTCCATGATCTTTAGTCCACTTCACTACCCTGTTTTCCTAAAAATAAGACATCCCCTGAAAATAAGACCTAGTAGAGGTTTTGCTGAATTGCTAAATATAAAGCCTCCCCCGAAAGTAAGACCTAGCAAAAATTTTGTTTGGAAGCATGCCCGTCAAACAGACCACCAGAATATGCAGTATTGGTAAATGTACATACCATAGTTTGTTGTACATGGAAATAATGGTAGTAACAAGAAATTCTTGATAGGATTCACAGTTTGTCTGGTTATGTTGGTTTGTGATGACAACTACTGTACAGTATATAATAAATGTTCATTTTTGTTCAACAATAAATGTGAATTCTTCATGGAAAAATAAGACAGCCCCTGAAAATAAGACCTAACGCATTTTTGGGAGAAAAAATTAATATAAGACACTGTCTTATTTTTTGGGAAACATGGTAGCTTTTTTGGCATAGAGCTGTAACTATATTGAATGCCATGGTTTTGAATTGATGTGGCATTGGAGGTTGTGTGTTGGTGGTCGGAGTGTGGAGGGAGGGGTGGGTTGTTTTGTGATGTGTGTTGGGGAAAGCATAACTTCATTGTGCAATAGTACAATGACAATAAAGCTATTCTAGTTCTCTATGCCAGTATATTTTTGTTGTTATTGATCTACTAGGAACATGCTGATGTGTACATCTGTAACAGTAGAGGAAAAGTAATCAAAGTTATGGCAGGCTGTGTACATATTATGGCTTACCAGTGGTTAGGAAAAAGAAGATGTGCAAAACCAAGCTCAAGTAATATATGACCTCATCACAAAGACTACTGGAATTGCCACGCATTATGGCAATTTTGGCGGTATGGGGAACTTGTCGCTCCATGCCCCAAATTGCCTGACTTACTCAAGTCCCCATCCCACTGGGGGGGGGGGGGTGTCAACTGACTAGCTCCCTCCTATTGTTCCTGGCACAACATGGGAAGGTTTAGTTTTCAGAAGAGAAGACTGAGAGTTGATGTGATATCAAGCTCTAAAAAATCTGATGGATACAATTTGGGGGGAAAGCAAGCTTGTTTCCTGCTGCTCCAGAGACTACGACACAAACTAATGAATTTAAATTATAAGAAAAGCGATTCTGCCAAAACATTAGAACTTTTTAACTGTAAAAGCTGTTCAACAGTGGAATAGATTGCCCAATCATTGGAATCATTGGAGTTGTAGTTCTTTATTCTGTAGCAGAGTGTTGGAGCCTCACCAATCTACAATCCCAGGATTCCATACCATTGAGAAATGGTAATTAAAGGGGGTGTCAAAGTGTATTAATTCTACAGTGTAGATCAGTGGTTCCCAAACTTATTTGGCCTACCACTCCCTTTCCAGAAGAAATATTACTCAGCACTCCCTGGAAATTAATTTTTTTAAATGTTAATAGCAATTAAACAGAAAGATATGTGTATTAATGTTTCTACCTTTTTCGTAAAATATAGTAAAGAAAGGTGTAAATTAGAAATATTGAAGTTTGAAATTATGAAACTATTTTTTGAACTCAGAATAGAAAGGTAATACAAAAAAATGCACCTGTGGCCATCACTGCCCTCCTGGATAGCTGCAGTGCCCACCAGGGGGCGGTAACGTCCACTTTGGGAATCACTAGTGTAGATGCACCTTAAGGTAATGGACTCTTCTTCTTGAAATTCTTTCAACACAAGTTGGTTGACTATCTCCCAAGAGTGCTTTAGTTATGTACTCTTGCATGGCAGGAGGATGCACAGCCGGCCTTACAAGCTCTATGATTCTATGACTTGCTTATGGTTATCTAGTAGGCTTCCATGACTGAGGGGGAGCTCTAAGCATGTCTACACATACTCCTAATCCAACTTGGAGATTAAGGTCATCGGGGAAACCCTGCTCTTGGTCCCACCTCCTTCGCAGGCGCGATTGGTGAGAATGAGAGACAGGGCCTTCTCGGTGGTGGCCCCTCGGCTATGGAACTCCCTCCCCAGCGATATTAGATCAGCCCCCTCCTGCCTAGCCTTCAGAAGAAAGGTAAAAACTTGGCTGTGGAATCAGGCTTTCAGTGAATAGTGAAGTGCAATAACAGATTTGGGAATATATGGATGGTATGATTTTAATTATGGAGTGTAATGTTTTAAAATATTTAATATGTTTTAATTTAATTTAATTTTAACCGTCACTTTTGGAATTTTATGTGTTTAAGGCATTGAATAATTGCCTCTTTGTAAGCTGCCTTGAGTCCCTTTCGGGTTAGAGAAAGGTGGGGTATAAACAGAGCAAATAAATAAATAATAAACTCAAAAACCTGTGTGTGTTTAAAATGACAGCAAATCAGATGAAAATAAATCAAGTAAAATAAATTTCCCAAAAGATAATAGCATAATCACAGAGAGAATATAAAAAAATAACAATGTCATCACTACTTCATAAGGCTGTCCTGGAAAAACTTGAGGGAACAACCACTGCTTCAGCATGGAAGCACCCAAAGACTTCATATCTCTTTCTGGATTACTCTGTGCTGATCCAGACATTCCTGTTGTACAAAAAATTAGGAATTTTAGCCCCAAAGTACACCATGGCATACTTTGTTTATAGTGAACCTTATTTGTCATTTGCTGGTCCATCTATTCATTTGGATAGTTTTTTAAAAAAATTATTCATTCATCGCCACCCTGAATCATTTGATAGCATCTGAAGACTTGCACATTTTATTGCTCATGCCTAACTTCTGTCCATTTTAAAATTAATTTAAATAACATGTTCACGGTCCCCAATATAGGTCCACAGCAGGAATTTATAATTTATTTTTTCCACTGTAAAAATGGTGTATTGATGCTTTTTTTTTTTAGTTCTTCCTTGTTCTTGTCTTCATCCTCCTCCAACCATAAGAAGATCTGTGTGTTGTCTAGACAAGAAACAAAATCCATTCCCACTTCTATTTTGGTACTGTAGGATCCCATTTTAACAGTAAAAACACTTCTTTTAATCTTCAGTGCATTTTTTAAAAAAAAGTTTGCTGTGGGTGGCAACTTTTAAAAAAGACAAAATAAACCATGTTTTTGGGACCACCAGAGCATTTCCTTCTCTGCCAAGCATCTCTCTGGCAGATTTTCACTTGTGAAGTTGTTTGTTCTGTGGTCGGAAACAAGGTGCCCAGCCATGCAATCAACAATGAGTGGGTCAATTGGGCTAGCATAGATAAGAAAGCCTGTGCTTCAATGGTCCCAAGGAGGAAGTCACAGTTTATTTTGCCATTTTAACATTTTGCCCTATCTACCCCGGATCTTTGGGGGCCCTGGTGGCACAGTGTATTAAAGCACTGAGCTGCTGAACCTGCAGACCAAAAGGTCCCAGGTTCAAATCCCAGGAGCGGAATGAGCTCCCGCTGTTAGCCCCAGCTCCTGCCAACCTAGCAGTTCGAAAACATGCAAATGTAAGTAGATCAATAGATACCGCTCTGGCGGGAAGGTAACGATGCTCCATGCAGTCATGCCGGCCACATGACCTTTGGAAGTGTCTACAGACAACGCTGGCTCTTTAGCTTAGAAATGGAGATGAACACCAACCCCCAGAGTCAGTCATGACTGGACTTAACATCAGGGGAAACCTTTACCTTTACCTTTTTTACCCCCGATCATTAGGTACACTGAGGAAAAGAATGGAAAGAAAGTGTCCCCAATCTTAATCTGAGTAGGGGAACTGTACTGTGTCATGCAGTGTATTACAAATAGGTATGGCACTAAAGGGGCAGGGAGGAACCAGGGGCAGCTCCAAGTCAAAATACACTGAATTACAATTGAGTTATTTCACTGGTATAAACAACCCTCTACACAAGTAATGTAAGTAAGTAAGTAAGTAACTTAATTCTTATACTCTGCCACCATCTCCCGACAGGGACTTGGGGCGGCTAACAAAACAAATACAACAGTTAAAACACATTACAGTAAATAAAACCACAATAAAATCGACACTATAAAACAATACATTACAATGATAATAAAACTCATTTAAAAGCATAAAAGGAGTACAGACATAGTAAAATGGAATGAACCACCAGGTTAATTTAGGGGGGTAGTATGGAGGGGACATTTGAACTAAAGTGCAGTAATATTGTTATAAAGTGCTGTGGGACAAACGACAAGATGGAAAAAAAATTGTTTACAGGGGATGGGCATCCGGTTAATTATTAAGCAGGAACAATGTGTGAGAAATACATTGATTTAATTTAGGACATTGGGACTGAATTATTCAAATGTGCAGTGAAAAAACCAAGTTTTTAACTGCTTTTTAAAAGATGCTAGGGAGGGAGTTCCAGATCCGGGGGGCCACAACCGAGAAGGCCCGCTCCCTCGTCCCTGCCAACCGAGCCTGCGATTGAGGCTGGAGCGAGAGAAGGGCCTCCCCCGATGAACCAAGAGATCGTGCAGGTTCATAGGGGGAAACACAGTCACGAAGATAGGTGGGTCCTGAACTCAAGAACCTTGTCTATTTGTTTATAGAATAATAATTCTGAAGGTTTATCAACCATCAATCAATCAAACTTTCTTTATATCCTGCCCCATCTCCACATGGGGACTCAGGGTGGCTTACAACATGAAATAATAAACAGTAAATTAAACAAAGCAAATAAAAAGTATAAACATTCAGTCATAAAATAAATAATCATGAAAGCCAATAAAACACATTACACAAAAAACAATAAAACAGGATTAAAAGCCATATCCAATGTCAAAGCCATATCCAGAATTAAAAGCCATATCCACTAAAGCAGTCCTTGTCAGGTAATCTGGACCTGAACCATTTATGGGCTTTAAAAGTAATTACCAGCATTTTAAATTTCTCCTGGAAGCCAGTGGTGCTGCTGTAACATGGGAGTTGTTCTCTCCCTGTATGGAGCTCTTACTAATAACCTGGCTGCTGATCTCTGAACCAGCTGAAGCTTCCAAGCTCTCTTTAAAAGGCAGCCCCATGTAGAGCGTATTGCAGTAGTCCAATTGAAATATAACTAAGGCATATACTACCGTGGCCAGATCTGGCGTCTCAAGGTACGGGAGCAGCTGGTGCACAAGTTTTAATGTGCAAAGGCCCTCCTGGTCACCGCCGACACCTGAGGCTCCAGGGTCAGCGAAGAATCCAGGATCGCCAATCTGTGAACCAGTGTCTTCAGGGGAAATGTAACCCCATCCAGCACAGGTTGTATCACTATACTCTGATCTGCCTTTCGACGGACTAGGAGCATCTCTGTCTTGTCAGGATTTAATTTCAATCTATTCACCTCATCCAGTTCATAACTGTTGACAGACATCAGTTCAATATCAGAATGGCATCCTTGACTTTTGGTGGAAAGGATTAATAGAGTTGGGTGCCGTCTGTATAAATATGGCACCAAAGTCTAAAACACCGGATGATCTTTCCCAGCAGTTTCATGTAAAGGTTAAACAGAATGGGTAACAGAGTAGATCCCTGAGAGACCCCGCAGGCCAATGGCTAATAATAATAATAATAATAATAATAATAATAATAATAATAATAATAATTTATTTTTCTATCCCGCCACAATCTAACCGAAGCGACTCGGGGTGGCTAACATGGGGCCAAGCTCAAAACAGAAACATAATAAGTTAAAACATGTATCAATAACTAAAAACAGTGTCGACACAACAATCCGATAAAATAAACAATTAAATAATTCAATTACAGTTAAAACACAAAATACAGCATACTACCATCATTACCAAGGGGTTGAACAGGAATCCCCCAGCATCACCTTCTGGGTACGTCCTCTAGGAAGAAACAGAGTCACTGTAGAACAGTACCTCCTAATCCCATCCCAGCATGATGACCCAGAAGGATACCATAGTTGAAAGTATCAAACATTGCTGAGAGGTCCAGGAGAACCAACGAGGTCACACTCTCCCTGTCTACTTCTCTTCAGAGATCATCTACCAAGGCGACCAATGCTGTTTCAGTTCCGTAACCAAGTCTGATTTCAGTTCCATAACCAGGTTTAGTGAGTTTCTCTGCACAAATTATCCAAGACTTGTTATTTTCTATCAATTAATGGAGAATGAAGGTTAAGCTGATGAGTGGAAACCCAGGCTCACTCCTGACTACCTTCACAATATTTCTGTATTTTCAGTGAGTATAATGCATTATCTTCTGATAAACCAATTTTGCTCTGCTTCAGACAAAGTTGGGGGGTGCTCTGGAGTTTGCTTGAAACTCCAGTGTATCCTGTGACTTCAGGGCAGTGATTTAAACCAGTCCGCTATCCACGTGGGTTAGCATTGCCATCAAGTTTTCCATGAGTTCCTTAGTTATCCATGCAAACTTCTGACCATCACTGTGCTCTATTCTGACAATCAACAGAGGTTCCTGTGTGACTAGGAAGAAGGTAAGAAGATTGCCCCCATTCTGTTGATGTCAGAACAAGACATTCACAACAGGCATAAGCTCTCATAGACCTCTGTTGTTGATTGAGAATGGCAGCAATGACATAGAAGGTGAGGTGATGGATGCACAAGGGTTGATGTGACCGAGGCCTTTTTAGACTGTGTGGTCAGCAACCTACCACTTCATTTCTACCTTGGACTGAACTCAGATTTACTGGCCAGTGTAGTTTTGCCCTATAATGCACTTTCTGAAATGTCTGAACCTTTCATGCACCCCTGAAGTCCCATTTTGATTTCAAATTTCTCAAAGCAGTCTCTTGGTAAAGGTTTTGTTAAGCTGTCAGCTGTCATCTTGATTACTCCTTTCTCAGTCAGCTCACGTACCTTGTTGTACCGTGCTCCAATGTTCTTGCTGCATTTGTATCATCTTCCCTGTTTAATAAAGTCTAATATACCAGTTGCCATCCATAACTTAAGTTGGTTGCTGTTCCCTTCTTCCAAATTTAGTTAATAACTGTCCGACTTAGAGTCAGTCAACTCTTAGAGCAGGAGTGGGTGACTGCACAGAGACCACAGGCCAATTTCTCACCCCAGGACTGTATACTTTGCTCCAGCAAGCCCAAATATCTTACTTTTCCTTTGCTATCACTCTCAAAATGCCAAAGGAGAAATATCACAGCAGTAGGGAACAGAGGGGTTGGGTATAGTACAAGTTTCTGAGGTTCCTGTGGGGATGCGATAGAAGTATTTTGGAGTATTTCGCTTTGCGTGGGTGCGGAGGTTTTCCGCATGGTTTGAGGATAAAAACTGTCCATACACCTTGCCATTTTTTAAAATGGGATCCTCGAGGCTTCAGTTATCACAGAAGTGGCACCTAAAGGACCTCATCATATGAATGTTTGCCCTTGTGTTCTCTCCATTTTCACATGCAGTGCCATGGAGGCCATCCCATGATGCATGGTCACTTCCGGTAGCTGCCCATGGTACTCTGTGTTGCCAGCATGCCACAGGGGAGAGAAATCTCCCAACTCCTGCTTCCAGAAAGCAGGGGAAAGCAAGGGAAAGTGAAAAGAAGATGGGGAAGAGTCGTGGGATGGCTGGCCATCCCCAAAGACAAACCCTGTCAGGAGAGAATGAAGTAAGATGGTTTTCCACTTCCCAAAGCTTTCTCCTGGTTTTCCTCACTTCCTTCCTGCCCATCTGATAAGTCTGATGTCCCTTGCATCTCTCTCCTTGGTGGATCAATAAACAGACACAAACCTTAGAAATAATCCAATGACAGTTTATTAAATTCCTTGCCATGACTGGGACCAACCAGCAATAACGTCAAAATATTTAATGTTGAAAATAAATGTTTAATGTTGAAAATAAAGAAACCAAAGTAAAATGGCACCAAACACCCACTAACAGTCCTTTTAGTAGGCATGGTCTTGTTTAGGCTGAGATAATGTTACTTGCCCTAAGTTTCCATGGCCATCTACACTGACCACACTTGGATCTATTCAAGAAGGTCATTTTTGTTGTCAATATCCTTCCTCAACTGTATTGTCTACAACTGGAGATAATAGTTCCGGTGAGGTCTAACCAAAACTACTATTTCCCTTGATTTGAACATTATACTCCTGTATTTATACTCTATTTTTCCAGTCTACATGTTAGCCCTGTTGATAATTTCATTCCTTTTAGTTTAGCTTTCCAAACTCATGATAATTTTGATTTCTGTTTCTGTCCTCTGGGATGTAACTACGCCTCTTAATATGGTGCCGTCTGCAGATTTTATGAGCATACTTTCTATTCCATCATCCAAATCATTTATTAACATATTGAACAACACTGAGGCTAGAACAGAACCCTGTGGCACCTCTTCCAGGAGGAAGAGGAATCTTGGTGAGCCCTCTCCAGTTTCATTCTGTCAATGACAATAGCCCACATTTTACCAGCTTTTCTAAAAGCATATCACATTTAAGAAGTCCTGATGCATAGTAAACTCTCTTCCTTTTGAGTATTTCTAACCATAGGATCTAACCCAGAATTTTCCTATTCTTACTAGAATCAGCTTTTTTGAAGTCCAGAGTGTGTGTCCAATTATTGTTGACTTCTCCTTGTCTCTGTATAACAAAACTTAAGGAGGCCTGGTCACTCCCACCCAAAGATCCCACTATTTTCTCCTCATTGACCTGTTTATTTCTGTTGCTTAGGATTAAATCCAAACAGCTGATTCCCTTGTTGATTTCTTTATCTTGTGTTCAATACATTTGGCTGCCAGGCTAGTGAGGAATTTATTGGACCTTATGTTTTTAACCATTAGTACCTCAACTACTCTTAGTTGAAGTTTCATATTATATTTTTCCTTTTTGTTCTAAGAAGGCATCATTAAAGTTTTCAGTCTGGCTGGAGGGAGGAGGCTATAGTAGATATCCATAATGAGGTCATTGTTGTTTCTCCACTCCTTAATTTTTATCCAAGTGCTCTCAGCTGAGTTACCATGCTCTAATTAGTGGAATCTCCTTACAGGTGTACACATCCTTGACATACAATGCTACTCCTTCTCCTTTCCTGTACTCACTTTCTCTCTGACTCTCAGAGAAAGGCAATGACAAATCTCCTCTGAATAAATATTGCCAAGAAAATTGCAATAGAGTTGCCACAAAGTGGAGTTGATTTGAAAACACATACCAACTTGTCTTGTGCATTTGTATAGAATTGCAATCTATTTCTGTTTCAATGTGTTGTCAAAGGCTTTCATGGCCGGGATCACAGGGTTGTTGTATGTCTTTTGGGCTGTGTGGCCATGTTCCAGAAGTATTCTCTCCTGACGTTTCGCCCACATCTATGGCAGGCATCCTCAGAGGTTGTGAGGATGCCTAAGTTTATCCATACCTCACAACCTCTGAGGATGCCTGCCATAGATGTGGGCGAAACGTCAGGAGAGAATACTTCTGAAACATGGCCACACAGCCCAAAAGACATACAACAACCATATTTCTATTTCTTTCTTTCATAAGCCTCCTGTTTTCATTTTTGCACGCCTTCCGAAAATGGGCGCCTTTCTGAATGGGCATTTTATTCTGCATCCGAAAAATGATTTTTTAATCCATTGCCCACTATGGGCAGGCTTCCCCAGGCTCCCCTTCCCCTCAGTTTTAGGGTTAGAGAGGTGAAAATCACCACATGTGGAGGGTAAATCTACCACTTTTAGCCCACCAAGTTTTATGATGTTTGGATCATCACCTGATTTTTAGAGATTTTTTTCTTCAACATTCCCTCTTTCCCCACCACTGCCCGCGCCTTCTAACTTCTCCAGGAGCAGCAGTGCCCAGTGCTCAGTCCCATTATTTCACTTCTTCTTTAACTGGTGGCAATGAGGGATTCCACTCCCCTTCCCATCATTTTTGGCAATGGCATGGTTTGTCTTGGAGCTGCCGCCTTGGGTTGTTGCTTGCTGTTGCTGCTGCTGCCTGGCTGGGTGTCTTCCTCTCCTTCTCCTCCTCCGTCTTTCATGCAAGGAAGGTGCCTCCAGCCCCACTCCTCTTCCTCCTTCACACCTTTTACTCTAGAGCAATGATTCTCAACCTGTGGGTTCTTAAGTGTTTTGGTCTACAATTCCCAGAAATCCCAGCCGGTTTACCAGCTGTTAGGATTTCTAGGAGTGGAAAGCCAAAACATTTAGGGAACCATAGGTTGAAAACCACTGCTCTAGAGTAAGAGGCGCAAAGGAGGATGGGGGGGGGGTGTGTGGAGGCACCTTCCTTGCATGAGAGATGGTGGGGAAGGAGAGGAAGGCACCCAGCCAAGCAGCAGCAACAGCAATGACCCAAGTCGGCAGCTCCAGGAGCCGAGGAGAAGGAAGGAGGAGACGGCCTTGGTCGCCACACACTCTCGAAGGCATTTTAAGGAGGCTTTCCACTTTCAGATAAGGAAGACTGATGACCTATTGAAAGAGGAGAGTAAATGAGGGTTTACTTTTTCTTTGCTAGGGATTAATAAAAAAGATTAAACTGTGCTCACAAAAAGCAGGCAAGGAAATGGTACCCACTCCCATTTTCTTTAATTTCAAGCTAATATTAGTTTGAGGGTGGGGGGGATTCCTGTTTCATGCTCCTGCCCAAAACAAAAGGAACTAAAGAACGAATGAAATGGGAGTAACGGGTACTGCACACATCTCTAATACCAACTACAAAATTTTCAGTAGAAAAGCAGGATTAAAAATTAGTTAATTAATATATAAATCTGACATTTTTCTTCGGTCTATATATTTATGTGTGGTTCACCAGGAGTACTTTAAGAGAGATCTGAAACTGAAATGTGTGGGTATGTAGGAAATATAAAAAGAAATCAAGTCAATAAAAACACCACAAAATTATTATAATAAAAAATACCACACAATTCTCTTCCATTCTATGGATTCCCATTTGTGTAAAGATGCAATTTATAACTGAATCAGAAACACTATTCAGTTTTATTGATGATTCTTGCATAAAGTAGGGTTAACAGTGGTTTCCTCTGTAGCTGACATTTTAAAACTCTTTCCTGCAACCCCTCTTTTGATATCCTAAAATGTTATCCCCTGATGTTACCCCACCCCCTCCTGGCATCCCAATTTTAATTTATCATCACAGAACTTAAGGCCCTTCCATACTGCCCTATATCCTAGAATATCAAGGCAGAAAAATCCACAATTTCTGCTTTGAACTGGGTTATCTGAGTCCACACTGCCATATAACCCAGTTCAAAGCAGATAATGTGAGATTTTATTCAGCTGTGTGGAAGGGGTTTCAGTTTCTCTGGAATGCTATATCATTTTATCTTCTTTTTTAAACAAATTCTAACTATTGCATGCCTGGGTGTGCACACGCATGTGTGCATGTGATTGTGCACCTTCTCTCGTATATTCCTTACTTCACCTGGAGAGATATTCTCTTCTCAGCCATCTGGTTTTTAGTAGGATTGACACTGTGCCTGGTCTTTGACTGGGCTTTCTCAGCAGGAGAGAATTTCACCCTTGTTCATAACAAAGGAATTGTCATAGTGGAACAAAGTAATGTCCTAGGTAGGCTGACATTCTGCTTCTGGCGATGGCTTCTCTGAAATGCATTCAAAGAACATAATATAGCAGGCTACTCCTGGGTGAAAACACAGATTTGCACTGTGGATGGGAATACCCTTCCTAATCTACCTTGGTTAAATTTTCTTTCCATTCCTGGCATAAGTATACCCATTGAATCAATTGTTGAATTTTGAGTCTACAAGTAGGTAAATCTCATTCCAAATCTAGTTGTGATTAACAATAGGATTCAAGCTACAGTGCTTTAATCCTATCAAATGGAATTGAATTTATTCTATAGTACAAGCCCATCACTCTTGGACCAGTTATTAGCCATCACCTAGTTTGGTTAATCCTATTTTATCTGGCCAGAAATTTGATTTTTCTGGAAAGGGGTGAGATAGGACAGCTCCTCATAATTTCTTTTTGTGCCAGAAAGGATTTTATCTTTGATTTGGAGTATACACGTCTGCTTGAACCAACATGAGCTGATGATTGACATCTTTGTGATTTGAAAAAGCATTGTTCCATTATTAGGAAGGAATCAGTGTAATTATTGGGTTCTTTTTTTTCTGCAACCAGAAAAAACAAATAGCCATAATTGATTACATATGGAAGATGTAAGTATGCTTATTCATATTTTGTTTATAGCATTCATTTTTTTCATGTTTACTTTTTCTCCTTCCAGTGCTATCTAAACTTTTTTTTAATTAAATAAGTTCTGTTTTACTGTTTGGTTTATTTATAATTCTGTACCTGTGTTCTTTCACACTTTGTTGGCCAAATAGCCTACTGATAATTTAAAACGTTTGAGCTATACCTAAATTGGAGGTGTTTTAACCACCTGAACAGACAAAATTATATTTAACATTTTAGTTATAACATCTAGACAAGTCTCATGTCAAATTTTGTTTTCTAGTCTACCCTTCAACCTGATACCTTACCTGGAAGGCACAGGGTTGGGAATGGTTATTTTAGATGGGGGAAAAACTCAAACATCCCATCCTGCCTTGCTTGAGAAGTACTCAAGAAAATCAAGTTTGCAATCTTGAAGTGGAGGTAGGGGTGGAACAAAGCCAGGAAGCAGCAAGGCTCTGGAGAACAGCACTCTGTGTGACCT
Source organism: Anolis carolinensis (assembly GCF_035594765.1). NCBI lineage: Eukaryota > Metazoa > Chordata > Lepidosauria > Squamata > Anolidae > Anolis > Anolis carolinensis. The sequence continues at coordinate 137,103,025 of NC_085844.1, forward strand.
CTAAAGGAGCCTACCACTATCAGATATGGTAAATAATAATAATAATCCACAATCTTTACTAGCATTAAAGAAAAAATCCATTGTCAGTTCATCTGGATTCTTTATTTGAAACAGGCTACTGTTATATTCACCACTACAGGCAGGAAGACCACTAGTTGGGGATATTGAGTTGACTGGGTGGATCTCTTTTCCCAAATACACAGAACAGCCCCTCATTCTTACAGATAAAGGGTTCTAACCAAATCCAAGATGCCAGTGAATGTAAGGTACACACTCTTTTTTGAAGCTTCATTTTTTTTAAAGAAAAATACATTTTTTAGAATTTCCCCTACATGTATAATACTTTACTCTTGTTTCAACACAGAAAACATCTTGCATTCATGCATCTTTTTCTCTAGTTATATGGGCCCATTGGGAAGGCAGAGAAGCAGGGGGCGGGGCTTAGCTCAGCCAGACTAGTAAACAGCCTTCTGGCTGAGGCTGACAACAAAATGTTGGGGGCTGGCAGTGCCATTTGGGGATAGGGCCCCACTGCCTCCTCTATCGTTTGAGGTAAGCATTTTTTTCAAAGCCAAAAACCTACTAACCTAAGATGCCATCAATTGTAAGGTGCACCCTGTTCCTCCTAAAATGGGAATAAGTACTCCTTAGAATCAGTGAAATACAATATTGCCCTCCCCCGGGGGGGGGGGGGGGTTACATCAATACTGTTATGGCTGCATATTTTCCAACATTTCACAAATGAAAACCAGGACATTTATTTATTTATTTATTTACAATATTTATATTCCGCCCTTCTCACCCCGAAGGGGACTCAGGGCGGATTACAATGAACACATATATGGCAAACATTCAATGCCAACAGACAAACCACATACATTAGACAGACTCAGAGGCATTTTTAACATTTTCCAGCTTCACGATTCTGGACACAGGGGGAGCTGTTGCTTCACTGTCCAGTAGTGGCTGTACTTCCGCATTCCTTTCCTCGTGTTTTGCTGGCAGTTTTATGGTGTTGTAAATTAGCCTCCCCGCATAAAGCGTCCCTAAATTTCCCTAATTGACAGGTGCGACTGTCTTTCGGGGCTGCATAGGTCAACAGCAAGCCGGGGCTATTAATGGTCGGAGGCTTAACCCGACCCGGGCTTCGAACTCATGACCTCTCGGTCAGTAGTGATTTATAGCAGCTGGTTAGTCGCCAGCTGCGCCACAGCCCGCCCCGACATGTAGAGCTAAGCATTGTAAACAACAATAATCAAACCATAGTCAAAAATGGAAAAAAAATATGCAAGAAAAAACTCAAAAGCTAGAAAAGGCTGCTACAGTTTACCTTTGCCTGAAGCTCTACTTCTTTCTCCTCCATCCCAGTTCATTGAGTGCAAAGTATTTTATACTTTGAACTCTGTTTGCAGCAATTGACGTAAGGGGAAAAGAGAGAGGAACAGAGAAAAACTAGGACATTTGAAAGGCATCTGAAAATATGGCATGACAGAGGATCAATTGGGACGGCTCCTGGCACTTGGGGCACTTTGAGGGAATTTCTTCCCGTTCATTATTTCAGAGTCCCACTAACTTCAGTTCTGTAAAGTTAATGGCAAAAATTACAAATAAAACATGAATCAAAAGTAGTTATGTGTCTGTACTGGTTATAGCCGGTTACATGACAGATTATTACATTCACAGTGCTTGCTAATAGTAGCAACCCATTCCCACCACAGAGGGTAACTGACATTTATCATCCAGTAGGCATCATTGCTGAGTGAAAACTAGGTCTTACTCCAACCATCTACCCATCACACAACACTGATCCCAGTGAAGGGGCCTTAACTGAACATTTTGCCCAATTCCCCTATGTGTCTGAAAGATTGTGATTCTGGTGAGTGCTCAAAAATATGTACAAGAGCAGAGAATTTCTTCCTTCGCTATAGTGCAGTTTTCTGCAGGGAGGAGACTGGGAGTCCAGTATGCACAGAGGGCACCAACCTGGGAATGGATATTGGCAAAGGAAGGGATTACATCCTTGAAAGCCTATTTCATTCAAGGTTGATACAAAGTAGAGAAAGCAGGAAACAAAGTGCCTGGGGACCCTTTCACACAGCCATATAAACCAGAATATCAAGGCAGATAATCCACAATATCTGCTTTGAACTGAGTTATTTGAGTCCACACTGCCATATAATCCAGTTCAATGTGGATTTTATACAGCTGTATAGAAGGGGCCTGGAAGGGCAGCCAGTTTGACTCGGGATGGCATGTAGCCACCCCCCCCCCCCGGGAAAGCCCAAGTTTGGGGTGGGGCCTGGACCCCAAACCGAAGCAGGCTAAAGTAACCCACTTTGGTGCGGGTTTTAGGGCTATCTGGAAGTGCCCTGAGAGAGGGGATTTGGTGACATTTTAGAGAAAATGGATCAGCTGTGTGAATTATTGAGGTAGTAGCCACAATGGATGAAAAAAACTTGATTTAATTTATAATAATAATAATACTTTATTTGTAGACCACCCTATCTTCCCAAAGGGACTTAGGGTGATTTTCAACAAAATAAACACAATGGAAAATATTAAATGCCAAAACAACAAATGACAAATCAACCAAAGAGTTAAAAACAGGCTCAATAAAAACTATAGAATAACAATTTAAACGGACATGGTACATCACAAACCTTTACAACAATACAAGATTTCAAAACTTTAAAAAATTACACTAAAAGTATTAACGCCAAGATGGTATGCAACTTCCTATGAGCGACGATGGGTATCCAACAAGCCAACGAGGTATGTAAAAGGACAGGGGCAGTTAAACTGCAAGACAAATTAGGCAGTTGCTTAAGGTGCCATCTTCTAGGGGGCGCCGTTGAGGCACCTCCTGCCTCCGCGGCCATGGCCTGGCCTGCCTCCACAGAGGCCATGGCCAGGCTGCAGCCGCAGGAAGGCCACACTTGGGCAGAGGTGCCTCAACGGCACCCTCTAGAGGATGGCACCTTCCGCAACCGTTGAGGCACTTCCGCCCAGGCTGTCTCCTGGGCCCGGTCCGGCAGGCGAGGGGTTAAGCAGGCAACACGGCCAGCCAACCAGGCGGCCGCTGCTGCACCTGCGCAGAGTGGCCCAGGCTTGAGGCGCGGTCTGAGCTGCTGGAGAAGTTGCCCCAGGGCTGCCAGGGAGAAGTTGGCCAGCCGGCAGACAGCGGCTCGGCGCCGCCAACTTCTCCCCAGCCGCCCTGGGGCAACTTCTCCAGCAGCTCAGACCATGCCTCAAGCCTTGGCCACTCTGCGCAGGTGCGCAATATAAGCCATACTCTGAAAATAAGACATAGTGGTAGGCGTGGCTATGCAGCATACTGGTGCAGAGCCGTAAAGAAGATGGGCAGCCCTTCTCATTTCCCTGCTATCTAGGAGGTGACCGAAGAGGTGCAGGCAGCCCCATCAACAAGGTTGGCTCCCCCTGTCAGGTCCCAGTCATTCTGTTCATAGACAGAGACATAGAAAGTGGAAGTAAAATTCTCCTCAGTGAAGTGAGGAGCAGGAGGCTCTGTTTTAGGTATTGTGTGTCCTCAGGGGGAAGAAGTAAAGTTGGGGCTGCCGTTTTACTCAGCGCTATGGGTCTCTCTCCCCCAGTACCAACTAGCAACAGTCTGTGGGTCTCTCTCACCCCCCACAAACACCAGTAAAGATGCTGCTCCCCAGCACTGACCAGCAACAGTCTGTGGGTCTTTCTCACCCCACAAAACACCAGGGAATAAGGGAAAGGCTTCAACAAGCAGTCTGCTACTGAGCCCAGAGATCATCCCAGATCCACTATGCAGATTGGACCCAGTTCTCACTGGTTAACATGGTTCTAAAGGAAATGGAGTCGCAAGAAATTCAGCATGGAATTCTGGGTTTGGAGAGTTATGAAGATGTTCCAGAAGAAGGCTACTTAACTATATTTGAATAAATGTAGATTGTTGTACCATACTTAATAAAAATAAGACATCCCCTAAAAATAAGCCATAGTATGACTTAATGAGGAAAAATAAATATAAGACAGTGTCTTATTTTCAGGGAAATATGCGCTCCATGCAGTCATACCGGCCACATGACCTTGGAGGTGTCTACGGACAACGCAGGCTCTTCGGCTTAGAAATGGAGATGAGCACCAACCCCCAGAGTCAGACATGACTGGACTTAACATCAGGGGAAACCTTTACCTTTATGGAGCCCCGGTGGCGAAGTGTGTTAAAGCACTGAGCTGCTGAAATTGCAGACCGAAAGGTCACAGGTTCAAATCCCGGGAGCGGAGTGAGCGCCTGCTGTTAGCTCCAGCTTCTGCCAACCTAGCAGTTTGAAAACATGCCAATGTGAGTAGATCAATAGTTACCGCTCCGGTGGGAAGGTAACAGCGCTCCGTGCAGTCATGCCGGCCACATGACCTTGGAAGTGTCTATGGACAACGCAGGCTCTTCGGCTTAGAAATGGAGATGAGCACGAGCACCAACCCCCAAAGTCAGACATGACTGGACTTAACATCAGGGAAAACATTTACCTTTACCTATGGTATCTCTGTTTTGTCTGGATTTACCTTCAACTTATTAGCCCTCATCTGATGACAGGCACCAGGTTAGGAGCAGGATGGCATCTTTGGCTTTCGGTGGAAAGGAGTAATAGATGTAGTTGTCCCCACTTTCCTAATTGTAGGGGGGAAATGACAGACTAGTCTCTCTCACACATACAATGTTGCCCTCATCCCAGTGTGAGGAACATTTTAAATGACCTCTCCACCCATGCTCCAGCTTAAGTAGAGTCGGCTTGGCGTGTTTCGGTTCAGGCCTGAGTGGCTCAAGGGGAAATCTGTTCTTTACGGATTTGGGGCGAAACCAGAGTTTCCCAATTTAGCAATTAGAGGGTTAAGTTTCTTCCTGGTCTCGCTGCATTAACTGGAAAAGAATGAAGTGTCAGGCATGTTCTCGCCCCAGCAGGCTGTTGGAAAGCGAGTCCCCTCTCTGCTCACACGCACACCTCCCACTGCTGCAACCAAATTATTTCCAATCCTCCCGAGACCCAGGACGCCAGACAAAATCTGCAGTGTGAATCTGATTCATTGCAAAAGGATGCAGATGTAACGGTCCCCCTCCTTCCCTCTCCCCAGGCTTCCTGGCCCCGGATTCATGCCACACCTTCAGTTTTTTGGTCTGCAGCCCCCTTGTCGCCTCCCTCCCCCTTCCTCAATGCCACCCCTGCCTCCTTCCAAAACAGAGAGCTTAACCTCCCAGCTCAGAAAGGCAGCCACCCTCAACATGCTAATTAGAGCATCGTAGAGAAGTAAATAGGTATGACTAGTGGTAATTTCCTGGCTGAAGAGGTAATTATTTGTCTTCAAAACAGCCCCTGAAAGGTGAAATAGGAAACTAAATTCAAAGAGGTTTCCTTGTTGTCACTAAGCGGGACGGGGAGGGAAAAAAAGTGGCTTGAAATTCCTTTTTTTTATTTATAGTGCACGGTATCCATGGAAACCTACTGAGGAGGTCATGGTAGCTAGGCGTCCGTCTCACCCTGCTTGGGGAATTATGGTTTCACAGTGGCAGGCAGCCATGGAAGAAAGTGGATTCTCCGCTCCTTACAAACAGTTCCTCACAAGCATGAACCTTTAATTTTTGCTCATAAATCTCCTCGGAGAACCAAAAAACCCGAAGAGAATTCTTTCCACAGGCCCCGGAGAGCACAGCACTGAGTAAACACAGGGATGTCCAAGTTTGGCTGTTTTGTCGGCTACTCAGGCACCCTTCCATAGGGTTTTATTACCTGGCTTGCTTTATTCTTGCTTTCCTGTTACCTCTGAGGTTCTCAGGATGTGGCCTGGTAGAGAGCAATATGAGCAATATCCAGATGATCCACAAAAAAGGTGCAAAAAGTTGGGAATATTTAGTACTTGGTTCCCAAAGTTGATTTATCCATTTTTTCTGATGAAAAGTATAAATCATGGAAGTTTGTTTTAAAAAAAACATCCATAGCATATCCATTCTATTTTTTAAAAAAAGCTAAAGCAGTTCTAGTCTTCATGAAAGATTGGAAACCCTTTGTGGATTTTTTTTTTGGCAATAAAAAAATTCAGTGATGTAATATTTTGTAGTTAGTATAACTTCTAGTAAATCTACCAGCATGGACATTGTTTAAATCCATAATGGTAGAATAATGTTGTTTTTACTATCTTCATTTTTCCTCCTCCTTCTTAAGGCCCTTCAACACTGCCATATAAAATCCAGATTATCTTCTTTGAATAATCATCATCATCGTCAACATCAACATCCAGCATATAGATGATAATAATAATAATAATAATAATAATAATAATAATAATAATAATCTGTCAACTGCAAAAGGCCACCTTACTGGGATCTGTGTGCATCATCTGAAAATACATCACACAGTCCTAAACACTTGGGACGTGTTCAACTTGTGATTTTGTGATACAAAATCGAGCATATATATTTTGTTTGCTGTGTCATACTATGTCTTTGTGTCTATTATTATTATTATTATTATTATTATTATTATTATTATTATTATTTATATACCGCTTTTCTCCCTCATGGGAGACAAAGCGACTGAACTGGATTATATGGCAGTGGAGGCATGGTCTGGATGAAGGCAAACAAATTGAAACTGAATCCAGACAAGACAGAGGTCCTTCAGTAACAAGGCCGAACAGGGTATAGGGTTACAACCTGTGTTGGATGGGGTGACACTCCTTCTGAAAATGCAGGTTCGCAGCTTGGAAGTTCTCCTGGACTCATCACTGAGCCCAGAACCTCAGGTCTCAGCGGTGGCCACACGAGCTTTTGCACAATTAAAACTTGTGTGCCAGTTGTGCCCGTACCTTGAGAAGCCAGACTTGGTCATGGTGGTCCATGCTCTTGTTACATCTCAAATAGACTACTGCAATGAGCTCTATGTGGGGTTGCCTTCAAGTGGTCCAACGGGCAGCAGTAAGATTCCTCACTGGGGCAGTATACAGGAAGCACACAACTCCCTTGTTGTGCTAGCTCCACTGCTTGCCAGTCTGCTACCAAGCACAATTCAAGGTGCAGGCTTTAGCCTATAAAGCACTAAACATTTCCGGCCCAGCTTACCTGTCTGAACATATCTCACTCTATGATCCACCTCAGGGATTAAGTTCGTCAGGGGAGGCCCTACTCATGGTCCTGCTTCCTTCACAGGTGCGGCTGGAGGAGCCGAGAGACAGGGCCTTATCAGTGGTGGCCTCTTGGTTGTGGAATTCCCTCTCTAACAAAATTAGAGGAGCCCCATCTCTCCTGTCCTTCAGGAAGCAAATAAAAACATGGCGATGGGACCAAGCATTGAAAGAGCAAGTCCAAGTGCAAGAAGAGAACAAGGAATAGTGAAATGACAAATGGAACGGCCTTGGATTATGATTTTGGATGGCATGATTTTATTGTTTTTAATTGAGTTGTTTTAATACCTTTGGTTTTAATCTAATTATATATTTTATTATATGTATGTTTATGGCATCAAATTGCTGCCTATTTGTAAGGCCGCTCTGAGTCCCCTTCAAGGTGAGAAGGGCAGGATATAAATAAATAAATAATGAGGATTATTTGCTTTGATCATATGGATTATATGGCAGTGTAGCTCTAGCTATATGTTGTAGTTTTAGTTTCGTTTCGTACATTGTAGTTGAGTTTTAAATTTTGCTACTATATATGTTATATATGTATAATTCTTCTTTCCTCCTTTTTCTTTTTGAATGTTGTTTATGTTAATATGAATGTGTTTCTATGCACCAAAATTAATAAACAACCACTTTTTTAAAAGTCAATATCACAGTTAATAAAATATATGAATTATATTTGTTGTTGTGTGCCTTCATGTTAACTTAAATTTGTGGTTATTCTGGCCACATCTACACTGTATAATTTATGCAGTTTGCATCAATCTCTGTAGCAACAAACCCCTCGGCCATCCTTGCCTTCAAAGTAATCCAAAAATATAGCTGGATTCCTCTTGGTCGATCTCAACTGGAGTAAACACATTGAATCAGTTGTTGTAGGCTGAGTCAACACACAGGTAAATTGAATTGCTTCAATGTGTGGACTCTAATTGTGAGGAACAACAAGATTTAGGCCTATTAGATTAGTAAGTTTTGTAAGGGTTTTCTTTCCAGAACCTGGCTCCACCTTTTAAAATGTAAGGACAGGCATTTGATGTGAAAGTGCTTCTAGCAGCCAAAGCAAAATCCAGCAGGTAACACTATAGAGAAAAGAAATCTGCAGAGCCTCTGTAGAAAAGGCAGTAAAGGAAGCTAAAGTCTTCTTTCAATCAAGCATTGTTCTACTCCTTAAAGTTCCCAAATAGCTCCTGCCTTTCAGAAGCATTCAGTTGTCTGAGGGAGAAATTTAGAACAACACTTTAATGGAGGGGGTGGGCAAAGAGCCGCCTTTGTTGCAGCACTTTGTTGCTGCCTTTCAGTCTCCCTGGGGTAATTTTTAATCCCCAAAATGTTGATTGTTCAGTGGCAGTTGTTTTCAGAAATCCCTACTTTAAAAGGTAAAAAGAAGAGGGATGAGAAAGGAAAGTAAACCAGAAGCCCAGTCTGATTTAGATTTTTTTTAGTATAATTCCTAATTTACACTGCCATGTAATATGATTTGAAACAGCGCTATGTGGTCAGTGTAGACTCATATAATGCAATTTCAAACTGCGTTACATGGCAATGTAGATGATGTCCAGAGTTCCAGAGGCTGAAAACTACCTACAGCAGGCATGGGCAAACTAAGGCCCTGGGGTGCTTACCTTAGGCCTTTCTAATATTCCCTCTCCTCTTGGCATAAGGACATGGCGTCTTGCTGTATCCCTATGCCAAAAATATTGAGGAGGAAGACTCGCAGCAGCTGAGAGCCCTCTGGAGGGCTCTCAGCCACCGTGTGTCTCATCTTCCTCCTGACATAAGGACAGTGTGAGCGGCTCCATTCTTATGTGAGGAGGACAACTCAAGGAAGGCACGTAGCAGCTGAGAGACCTCTGGAGCACTCTCAGCCACCGCATGTTTCACCCTTCTCCCAGCATAAGGACAGTGTGAGCGACCCCCTCCTTATGCCGAGAGGACAATTCAAGGAAGGCACATGGTGGATGAGAGTCCCCCCCCCCCCCCAGAGAACTCTCAGCCGTCTGTCTAACCCTCCTCCTGGCATAATGCCAAGAGGACAGCATGCGGATCAGGGCAGCGCTTTTTGAAATGGACTGTGACATGACATTCTGCAATACTTGCTGAATTGAACACTATTTGTGTATTAATACTTACACTAAATGTGTGATACAAGGCCAGAAAGATTTTTCTTCTTCTTTACAATATGTTCTGTCTACTTGATCTTCATGAAACAAATTGCATTTATTATGCTGGTAGGACAACCTGGGGATGACCTACGCCCTGCCCTACCCCCTCCTGGCCCCACCATTTCCCAGGCCCTACTGTTGTAGTTGAGCCAGTAAGTAATGTTGCAAGCAGTAGTATGAGTACCAGTAGGGGGGAAAGGGCTAATCGCGAGCAGGTGTCAGATGAAGAACAGCAAAGGAAAAGGATCCGGGATATACTTATGGCACCTACTGATGAAGACACATTCGAAGGGTTTTCAAGTGGCAGGGAGTTGATGAGCGAGGAAGGAGATGTGGTGGATGGGAATAGAGGCACTAAGAGGGTTACTTGAGAGCAGGAATCAGATGAAGAACGGGAGAGGAAGAAGATCCGGGATATACTTACTGCTCCCACAGATGATGAGTCGTTTATGGGTTTCCCTGGGAATGATGGGTCTGGGAGTGATGAGGATGGGGAGAACACAATGGAGTGGACTAAGGTACAAGAGATAAGGGATATATGTGCAGAGCCAACTTCTAGTGACACGTTTGTGGGGTTTTCGGGACATGAGGATTGGCAAACGGGAGATACATCCGAGTCATGGGGAAACCTAAGTCTTGACAGGAGATGGAGGAACTGGAGAGATGGAAACAGGGGTTCATGTGTGAAGACAAGGACAGCTGTAAGAGATTATGATAGGGTGGAGGCCAGCTCATCATTGGATAATGATGTGTAAGTTAAACGTAGGCTCTGAAATGGGAAATCTTTGCAGAAGGCAAAGTGTCAGAATCGTGTGGATTTGTCGCTGCCTGTTTTCCTGTTAGGTTTTGGGTTCAGGTTCTACAGCCTGGTGTTCGTGGTTCCTGTGGTTCTTCAACTTGGACTGGCTTATTGTGAGTGTGGCTTTCTCCCTTCCTGGACTCTTGGACTGATTTGACTACGGCTCTGTTTGGCCACCTTGGATACGACGTTTGTTTGGACTTCCTCTACGGCGACTCTGGGACTTCGGCTGGCTTGGACAACTCCTCTTTGCATTAAACCAGGGATCCTCAAACTTTTTAAGCCGAGGGCCGGTCCACAATCCTTCAGACTGTTGAGGGGGCGGATTATCATTTGAAAAAAAAAATACAAACAAATTCCGATACACACTGCACCTCTTATTTGTAGTGCAAAAACAACAGCAACAACAACAATGAAAGAACAATACAATATTTAAAAATAAAAACAATTTTAACCAACATACATTTATCAGGATTTCAATGGGAAGTGTGGTCCTGCTTCTGGCCAATGAGATAGTCAAGTTAATTAGGATTGTTGTTGTTGTTGTTGTTGTCGTTGTGTGCCTTTCAGACTTTGGGCGAGCCTAAGTCTAAAATTTATTTATTTAATATTTATTTATTTACTACATTTGTAGTAGTAAAGTCCCCAAAGGGGACTCAGAGTGGCTTACAAATTATATGTACATACAATATATTATATTATTAGCATAGCACAATATTAGCATTAAATATTACTATATTGAACTATACCACTATACTGTACTATTATTAGTAATATAGAATATATAATTAATATTATTATATGGTATTATTATTAGTGTTATATTGTATTACATTATAATATTATTATCAATATTATATGTATATACAATATATTATATTATAAAACTGAGGGCGGGGGCAGGTAAATGACCTCAGAGGGCCGCATCCGGCCCCCGGGCCTTAGTTTGGGGACCCCTGCATTAAACTCTCTTTGGGTGCAGCGCTGCTTGTTGGAACTCTTTTGTTACAGCGCTGTTTGCTTGCTGTTTGCTTTGACTGTGTTTTAATCCGGGTTTTCTTTCTGTTTAATCTAGGTTATTTTCCGTTTGCTTTTTGGAGCCCAGTTTGGGCAAATTCTTTGAGTTTTGGCCAAAGACACTGAAGTTAAGTGTCTCTGAGCATTCTATTATTTTGCAATAAACCTTTAGTTGGACTAAATGGTGTGTTTGGCTCTTTAAGGCCTCTGTGTCTTGACACCTACCCCACCCGGGCCTGCCCCATCCAGCGTGCAAATGTCCGCCCTCCCTCTCAGCCCGGCCCTCTTGGCCAGGCCCGCAATGCGGCCCCAAAGCAAAAAAGTTTGCCCATGCCTGACCTACAGGATCTCCCAACATTGCCTTTCCTGTTTTAATAGGGTGAGAATAGGATAGGAAATATTGTAGAAGTGTCAAGGACAGAACGCCACAAGGTTCAAGATAACAGAGTTTATTGGATTACAGAACTCAAAAATGCCCGTAAAATACAAGGGCCAGGCAGTATTAGCCTTTAGGAGCAAAAAGGGACAAGGAAAAACGTTCAAAAGATAAACCGGATTAAACCGGAGTTTAATCCGGGTAAAAATAAACTGCTTGCTTCAGCCTGGGGATAAACAAAACAAAAGCCGAGGAACAAAAGATACAAAAGAATGCAACTAATTGGCAGCAGATTCCTCTCTGCTGCCAACACTGTGCTTAGAGTAACTTGCGTCGCTCCCACACACACAGCAGACAGGATTTCCAACACGAACAGATCAGCCAAGGATTGTAGCAGAAGAGTAGACCCAGTTCCTTTCCGTAGTTCAAAGCCAGAAGCAGACGTTTGTAGATTCCAAGTCCAAGAAGGGGGAAGACAAGCCGTGGTCAGTTCAGTCCGAGTTTTCAAAGCAGGAGATGGCGTCCGTCAAGAAGACGACGGAAGGTCAAGCTAATAAGAGTAAGCACAGGTTTGCACAAACAAATGCCCACACAATTCCTCCCGCCGTCTGACCCTGAATTCCAAAACAACTTACGTATCAGCACACGAAAACACACCAGTCTTCAGGAAAGCGTCCCACACAGATCCCAAGCGTTCGTCCAGATTACCTTGCCCAACGCAATTTGCAATTGCTCCCAAGCCCCATTTTATGCCAGTTACAAATCCTCATCACTGTCAGCTGTCCTCCTTAACCCGGGCGTTTCCTCATCACTTTCCTCATCAGAGCTGGAACACCTCTGACTACGCCCCACAGCATCTCCAGCTGTGGATCCCGTCCCATCCCTCCAGCTAAGCCATGGGTCTAATCCTGAAGGTCCCCATTCATCTTCTATCCCATCATGGCCAGTGGCACCCAATTCCTCCCTTACCCGAGTCCAATCCATCTCATCCTCCTCCGAGCTAACCAGCCCCTCCTCCATTCTTTCCGTAAACCCCTCAAAAGACTCTTCGTCAGATGGTGCTGCAAAAATGTCTCGCAGTCTTTTTCTTTCTCGCTCCTCGAGAGTATCTGACTCTCGAGGAGTCTTACGCCCACGTCTGTCAGTAACAGAGCCATGAGGCTCAATCATAACAAGAAGTGTGTAGAAACCGGTGGAACGTACATTTGATGAGGTCTTAAATATCTATCTAAATAAGGCCCCACCCCCATATCCTAAAACGGGATTTGTACTTTATATGCACAAAATGAAAAACCATATTTCTTTTAGGATGTGGGGGAAATTAGCAGGATGAGATTTTTCAATGTCCTTCCAAGCACAAATTTATTCCTGTGCACCAAGGAAAACCTAACCTTGGAGATAAGGGTGGGCTAACCACAGTAGCAACACAGCAATTTTGCCTTGGATGGGAGACGCTCATCCCAAACTCCTCTATCTTCACTATCAATAGGGGTTGGCTATTGATTCTCAGAGTTGCTGCTTCTGCCAAACATGAGAGAGATTAAACTGAAGCTCTCACAATGACTGGCTTTTTCTGCACATACAGTCGATTGTTATCACAATGCTCTACCAACAATCTAACCATGTGCCTGCACTAGTCACAAGCAAGTAGAGAGCCCCAGATCTCATGCTGCTTGGCTTAACTCAATCTGTGGGGAAACAGTGGCTAGGAACATTCAAAATAGCTCTGTCCAGTGGTAGCCAGAGAGGTTTTAAAGGACCTGATCGGGTTATTGAGCTTACTTTGTGGTTAATGGACACAAATAGCTCCTTTAAAAACCAGAGTAAAACCCAGAATTGCCCCACTGACATGAAGACTACCAACCACTGTCTTTGCCCCTTCCAGTTATCCTGGGTCGTCCACCTCATGGGTATCAAGTAAACACTGCCCACCCAAAACCAATCAGTAGGTTTCGGGATACACTGAAAGGCAAAGAAAGCAAATAGGTTAAGAGAATAATATTTTCCCTCTCCCCAGATGAAGTAAATCATGTTCTTTCAAAATAATCTCCCTGAAACCTGTCCTTTGATTATGCTAGATGGGCATTTATGGGAATTGTAACCCAAAGTATTTGGAGGGCATCATGTTACCCATGCCTCTTTAGTCTCTTTCTCCCTATTAAATATCTATGAATCATGTATACACCTGTTAAAATGGCGGGTTAAAGATGAGATGCAGTTAAAGGGACCCATTAGCACTAGTTTGATACTTTCCTTGGGGTTATCACACAGGTTGAATCTACACTGCCATATAATGCAGATTCAGAATGGAAATTATCTGCATTGAACTGAATTACATGCCAGTGTAGACTCATATAATCCAGTTCAATGCAGTTCAATCTGCATTATATGAGTCTACACTGACCCATATAATGCAGTTCAAACTGTATTACATGGCAGTGTAAATGGCGCCTTGGGACCTCTTTATGCGAGGCAAATTTCAGCAGCAACTCTGGTTCCACGGCAGCTTTGCCACGGAGCCCGCCGGCTCCCATCACACACTAGAGAAGTACTTCTGGCGTGGCTCCATGGCAAAACAGAACTAGAGTTGCTGCCAAAAAAAGACACTGGTGGCAACACAGGAGGCTTCCTGTGGTTGCATTGGCCTCAATGGGTCAAGCACTGGCTGACACTTCCCCCCATGTGATAAGATAGTGGGAAAGCCAGGACGGTATGGGGCGTGAGACAACATGATCTCACGCCCCTGGATGTGTACAGCCAAATTCACCACAATCCGTGGCAATTTCAGTGGCATGTTTGAAGAGGTTCCTAGTCTCATGGCTCTCCCAGTGCTATACTTCCATCAGCGTTGCTTCTGAAAAATCCTGCAAATCTCTTGGGAAGACAGGCGAACAAATGTCAGCGCGTAGGAAGAAGCAAAGACCACCAGCATGTAAACGATGCTTCTATGCCATCAACTCCGCTGGACTGGCCACGTTGCCTGAATGCCCGATCACCATCTCACAAAGTAGTTACTGTACTTACAACTAAAGAACGGAAAATGGAATGTTGGTGGACAGGAAAAGAGATTTAAAGACCGTCTTAAAGCCAACCTTAAAAACTGTGGCATAGACAGAACTGGGAAGCCCTGGCCCTTGAGTGCTCTAACTGGAGGTCAGCTGTGACCAGAATTGCAGAATTCGAAGAGGCACAAATGGAGGACTTAAGGGAGAAATGTGTCAAGAGAAAGAAGTGTCAAGCCAACCCTGACCGGGACCACCTTCCATCTGGAATCCAATGTACTTTCTGTGGAAGAAAATGTGGATCAAAAAAAGAGCTCAATAGCTACCAAAGACCCACCGCCAAGATACTGCTCTTGGAGGACCATCATCTTCGGTCTACGAGGGATCACCTAAGTAAGTAGGTAACTGTGCTGTACCAGCACTGGTTATTTACAAATTGCTTCTTTCCCCACTGCAAATGATCCATTAATGACACCCTATCCAACTATAATTTAGTAATCATTTTGGATGTGAATGGCTCATTCCACTTCATTGCAATTTTGGGAGCACAGTAGATGCAGTACGAGTGTTATTACATTGTTCCTCCCTTGGGGATTTCCTTGGGGATTTCCTGGAGATATGCAGCAGGGAAACTCCACACGAATTCCAGTGTTTCAGCTGGGTTTACCCCGGAGGTCCTAATATCAATGCTATTCAATGGGTTCTTTGTTTTCCTGCATGTTTTTACCATTTTTAATTTTTTTTAAATAAGGGGAGTAACTCAGTAGTACAATTCCAATGTAATCCTATTAAAGATTAATGCCCAGAGAAGCCACAGCATTCCGAAAAAGTTTAATGAATAAATAAAGAGTAAACAATATTAAACAAAAGTAGAACCAGAAAAGTGAAGGTTCAAGAAAAAAAACAGGAAAAATATGGAAATACAGTAGAGTCTCACTTATCCAACACTCGCTTATCCAACATTCTGGATTATCCAATGCATTTTTGTAGTCAATGTTTTCAGTACATCATGATATTTTGGTGCTAAATTCATAAATACAGTAATTACTACATAGCATTACTGCGTATTAAACTATTTTTTCTGTCAAATTTGTTATATAACATGATGCTTTGGTGCTTAATTTGTAAAATCATAACCTAATTTGATGTTTAATAGGCTTTTCCTTAATCCCTCCTTATTATCCAACATATTCACTTATCCAACATTCTGCCGGCCCGTTTATGTTGGATAAGTGAGACTCTACTGTAGTTATGGTCCATGTTCTTTTGCTTGATTTGGGCAGGGAGTATAGGGTTGGTCCCAAACCAAAGTCATTATATAATTGTGCAGTTGTGTCATTGCACAGTTACTATTTCCCTTTTAATAATCACCATTCATGGAATAGGAGGTAGAGATTGTATAAACGATATTGTCATGTGTCAAGAGCAAGAAAGCCATCGCAGGAACTAACATCACTGATGCACAAATGCATTGGCATTATGCTGCCTTTACAAGTATAGGAGAAGCCGTTTTTCAAACAATACAACCAAAACAACTGCTTAGTGTGATAAACACTCTGGAAAAGAATAGCAACGGAAGATGAGGGCTGATAGGATAGGAATAAAAGGGGAACTGTGACGTTAGCAAATGGAAAGGGAGAGAGAATGTGCTTTGGAGCACTTTTATGCTATCTTTAAATAGATGAGCAAAGTGAGGACTTTGGTTCTGTTCAAGCATCCAGCATTGAACTTTGAAACACAATTCTGCCTTCCTAGTTAAGAATAAAAGTCTCTAATCCATTCCTCTGGCTTTCTTTGTGGGGGAGAGGGCAGGAAGTGGCAAGCAGTTTTGAACAATGATGGCCCAACTCTCACAGCAACGTGAAACATTTGCAAACAGCCTCATTGCCCTGGGAAGGCAGATCACAGAAGTAGTTTTCACCTTCTCATGAGACAACCAAAAGGTCACTTTGACCGGAGACAACACTCCTACGCGGCTTAGCCTCTTGTGTCCTTGTGCTTCCTGATAAACGGTTCCTCTCCTTTTCCTGTTTTGCTTCTTACTGCCTGGACACTGCAGCATCCTTCTGTGCCTTGGTAGTTCATCAAATGCTGAATGCCACCTTGAAAGTAGGGCATTGCCAGGGGCACCCTGCTCCAGCACGCACACAGCTATTGGTGCAGAGAGGGAGTTGCTGCTGTTGCTGCTGCCAAGTAACAGCCAGGGGAAGGTTGGTGTGCCTCATGACTCATTGGGAAGGGAGTATTTGATTTCATGCTGCATCAGCTGCCAGGGATAGCCTTGCGATGGTGCTTTTTCCTCATGTTCCGGTCCCACTGAGCTCTCTCACTTTGCAACAGAGAAGGGAGTTTCTGAATGCTGCAGGGAAACAGGGGGGTTGATATTTTATTTTTAAAAGATTCGAATGAACTTGCTTGATTTTGGAAGAACCTAGCTTCTTCTTTTTTCATATTCTCCTTGTTATGCCTGCGTCATGTTCTCATGGCACGTGGTTACTAGTATATATAAAGAAATATTGATCTCTCCTCCCCCCCCCCCTTTATATATATGAAAGCCTATTCAAGTTGTTAAGAAATGCACTCAGTGCCACACAGGTTTTATTTGCTATAGGCTGATTTTGTCAAAGCAAATATTTTTCAGGGGAAAAAAGAAAGCTAGAGAGGGTGCTGTCTAAAGAGCTCAAAATAGATTTTTAAAATGCTGGCTCTTGACAGAAGAGATCAAACAGCACTCAAAAGAAAGCAACAGACCAAGGAAGGAGTCAGGTGCCACAACAGAAAGGATATTTAAGGGGGGGAAAAGTTTCATGAGTGCCTCACTCATTCATAGCAATATAAGGAGGCAGCACAGACTAGGTAGATAGTAGAGTTGTGCAATCCAGGTAAACCATGAGCCATTTATTTATTTATTTATTTATTTACAGAATTTATATTCTGCCCTTTTCACCCCGAAAGGGACTCAGGGCAGATCACAATGTACACATACAAGGCAAGCATTCAATGCCATATGAACATAGAGACAGAGACAGACACAGAGGCAATTTAACCTTCTCTAGTTTCCAGCTTTCTGAGGGTATGCTCAATTCCGGCCACAGGGGGAGCAGCTGCTTCATCATCCACTGTAATGCTGACTTCCTCATTCCAAATATTGCTGGACAATTTTTATGGTGTTGTAAATTAGTTAAATTAGCCTCCCCACATTTAAGTGGTACCTAAATTTCCTACTTGATAGATGCAACTATCTTTTGGGTTGCTTAGGACAACAATAAGCAGAGCTAATTTTTATTTTAATGATCGGGTGCTCACTCCGCCACGGACTGGCTTCAAACTCATGACCTCTTGGTCATAGTGATTTGTTGCAGCTGGCTACTAACCAGCCTGTGCCATAGCCCAGCCCTTGTTTTGTGTCCCGGCTTTCGGCGGGGGCCCCGATCCATTTATTGGGAGCCTCCCAAATATGGGAGGGCCGATATCTGTTTTTGTTCTGGTGGTGCTGAAAGATCTGTTTTCTATCGGCCCATTATGGCCTGGGAAGCTTCCCAGGCTTCCCATCATTTCAGGCATTTAAGCTGTTTTGTTTCTACCCTAGAGGAGAGATGCTCAGCTGCAGACAGGCTTTAAGGAGGCTTCTTACCTTTTTCTACTCTAGAGGAGAAGCACTTGGCTACAGGCAGGTAGGTGCTTTAAGGAGGCTTCTTGTTTAAAGTTGTTTTTGCTACTCTAGGGGAGAGGTACTTGGCTGCAGGAGAGACAGGCATGCGTGCTTTCTCAGTGTCGACAGCACCAGCACACCACGCAGTTTTTCAAGAGGCATTTTAAGGAGGCCCAGGGAAGGAAGAGCTATGACTTGTAGCTCAGTAGAGCTATCCTCGCTGCACTACCTTAAAAATCCCCTCTATTTCCAGTGCCTACAATCTCTTTTCTGCTTGCTGGTTTTGCTTTTTTAAAGCTGTTTCTACTCTAGAGGAGAGGTTGGCTTCTCTTTTTGTTTGCTGGGATTACTATTATTAATAATTATTTTCTTTTAGAAGTATTTTCTGAAGGAGAGGAAGGAAAAGAGAAAAAGAAGGTAAAAGGGTGACTCTTTGTCTCCAAGCCCCCAAACGCATGCACCCAACACACCATCCCTCAGGTCCCCAAATCCCAGTCAATCCCACAAAATAAAAAGAATCAGGAAAATCAAGAAAAATCAAAAAGATTAAACCGTAATGCTGAATATGGGGGAAGGAGCCAAGATCGGCTTCCACTTGCTTTCGTGTTGGGTGGGGTTTTGTATCGGGAGGGTCCTTACCGTTACAGGGTCCCAAAGTACCAGAGGAAACAAAGAAAACAAAATCCGTGCACAACCTTAGTAGACAGAGCTGTAGAAGAAAACAGCAGAAAGTTAGACGATAAGAGGTGAAACAAAAAAATACAGGATGGTCCACAAGAAAGCTACAGAAGCTGAAAGCAAAATCCAATAGAAACAGGAAACTAAAGAGTGAAATCCAATAATCATTCATAGAGCTTGGAGAAGTAAAGGCCTCCAAGGACACATCTACACTGTAGAATGAATTTTATTTATTTATTTATTTATTTATTTATTTATTTACAGCATTTATATTCCACCCTTCTCACCCCGAAGGGGACTCAGGGCGGATCACATTACACATATAGGCAAACATTCAATGCCTTTTAACATAGAACAAAGACAAGACGAACATAGGCTCCGAGCGGGCCTCGAACTCATGACCTCCTGGTCAGAGTGATTCATTGCAGTCATTGCAGCTGCTCTCCAGCCTGCGCCACATATTTACCATATTTATACCCCGCCCTTCTCACCCTGAAGGGGACTACTCAGAGCAGCTTACATAATTCAGCACAATTTGATGCCACCAATCAACAATATATAACAAAACAATATATAAACAATAAAAGCAGATAGAAAATATAAATACAGTAGAGTCTCACTTATCCAACACACACACACACACACACACACTTCCTCAGACCTAAACTAAATAAAAGCAGATACAGTAGAGTCTCACTTATCCAACACTCGCTTATCCAACGTTCTGGATTATCCAACGCATTTTTGTAGTCAATGTTTTCAATATATCGTGATATTTTGATGCTAAATTCATAAATACAGTAATTACTACATAGCATTACTGCGTATTGAACTACTTTTTCTGCCAAATTTGTTGTCTAACATGATGTTTTAGTGCTTCATTTGTAAAATCATAACCTAATTTGATGTTTAAGAGGCTTTTCCTTAATCTCTCCTTATTATCCAACATATTCGCTTATCCAACATTCTGCTGGCCCGTTTATGTTGGATAAGTGAGACTTTACTGTATAATAAAACTTTAAAACTTGCAGTTTGACTTCACCTCAACAGTAATGGCTCAAAGATATGGAATCCTAGGATATATAGTTTTATGAGGCTCCAGCACTCTTTGGCAAAGATGTCTAAAGACCTTGTAAAACTCCCATGATTCCATAGCTTTGAGCCATGAAACTTAAAGTGGGGTCAGACTGCATTCATTCTACAACATTCAAGATCGACATTTTTAAATGAATGAGTGCAAAATCATGGTCTTTGTTCATATGAAAGACTTGGGGCCCTTCCACACAGCCATATTATATGAATGTAATGTGTGTAATTCCCATGGAGTAAACAACAAAACCACTGGACCAAATCACACCAAATTTGGCCACAAAAGACATAGCCATCCAATCTATGTCTTTCCATCAAAAAACCCTATAAAATTAGGTCTAAATTACAGAAAACCCCTAAAACCAAAAATTGCTAACCACGCATGTGCAGAGCTCCCCCCCCCAGGACTTCAACTGCCACCGCGCACCAACAACGAGGCTTCCTTCCCTTTTCCCGCCCCCTTTCCCCTTCAGGAGAGAGCGTCCATGGCAAGAGGAAGAGGGCTAGAGGCGTTGGAAGGCTTCCCCAGTATGGGAAGGCAGCGGATGGCCGGTGAAAGAGGGGAATGGAGCCCCAAATGGCTTTGAGATGCACCATGCACAACTTGACACCTCAAAGGATCTCTCCTCACCTGGGGTGGCACTGGACAGAAGGCAGAGGGGGAAATGTAATTTTGCCAAAAATGATATGCATTATAGTTGCTGCCTGCATGAGATTCCTTCCTTAAAAATAAAAATGTTAAGAGCACCAGGAATGGAAAAGAAAACATTGGGGTGCATCTATGCTGTAGAATAAATCCACCTTGGGTTGTTGTGAGTTTTTCAAACTGTACAGCCATGCTTCAGCAGTATTATTTCCTGACGTTTCGCCTGCATTTGTGGCAAGCATCCTCAGAGGTTTGTTTAGAGGTCCATTGGAAATGAGACAGGTGGAGTGTGTGTGTGTACATATCTGTAGACTGTCCGGGATGGGGGAGAGAACTCTTGTCTGTTGAAGTAAGTGTGAATGTTGCAATTAGCAAGCTTGAGTAGCATTGAGTTGCCTTGCAGTTGCAAAGAATCCACTTTAATTGGCTTGGTCCAATACTATGGAATCATGGAGGCTGTAGTTTTACAAGGTCTTGAGCCTTCTTTGCCAAAAAAAAAAAAATGCTGGTGCTTCACTAAATTACAGATCCCAGGATCGCATAGCATTGAGGCATTGAGCCATGGCAATTTAATGGGAGATTATATCCCTCATATAAGAGCTCCAAGTGCTCCTTAAACAGCTTCCCCCTTTGCTTTGGTTTAGTACTAAGAGTACCGTCTATACACATAATAAAAGTGAAAATATGTATGTGTTCATTTACACAGACAAGCTCCCACTTCCACAAATAGCTATAACTCCCACTTCGTAGGAGACACCAATGGCCCTCCCTCCAATGACATTGCAAGTTATAGAGAGCACTATGAACATCCCCAAAAGCCTTGCCAATGTCCTCTACAAACACCATACTGCCCACCACCCAAGTGAAGGCTTTCATTCGGATACAATTTCATCCTAGATTTTCTGTTTTTCCTCCAACAAAGACACCTCCCAGTGTTTCTTACTCTCCATTGGTGTACATTTGCATGACTCCACCCACTGCCTCTCTCATAACTCTTTCCTACTCTTTTCTATAGCACACAGCAAACAGAGGAATTGATCAGCAACTGAGAGGTTTGGGGAGAATTCACCATGATTTATAGGAATTGTAGGGACTGGGATGTATAGTTCACCTGCAACCTAAGAGCACTCTGAACTCCACCAACGATGGGCCTGGAACTAACTTTGCACACAGAACCCCCATTGCCAACAAAAAATACCAGAGGTCTTTGGGGAAAATTCACTTTGATTTGGTGGAGTTGTAGTTCACCTACATCCAGAGAGCACTGTGAACCCAAACACCAATGGATCTGGACCAAACTTGGCACACATACCTTATATTCCAAAATTTGATTACTGGAGGGGTTTGGGGGAACTTCCCTTCTGAAAGTTGTAGTTCACCCAGAATCAGGGAAACTGTGACCTCCACCAATGATAAACCTGGACCAAACTTGGCGCACAGAACCCCCATGACTAACTCAACCTACTGGAAGGATTTAAAGGGACTGACTCACCATAGTGGGAGTTATAGTTCACCCTACAGCCAAAGAGCACACTGAACCCCACCAATGATGCAGCAAACTTGCCCAATATAACAAACTTTGAGTATTTATGGAGTTTCTCGGGGTTAATCTGGCATGATGTCAGTTGTAATTAATCCACAACCTTACACATTTTGTACAATTTTAAAAAATGACTTTTTCAAATAACATGAGCAACGCTGGGTACCCAAGCTAATATTACATAAATCTACTGTGAATCCTAATTTTGGCAAGGTAATTTAGCCAAAAAAGGTGAGCATTCGGTTCAAGTAAATACAGTACATCTTCTGTGCACATTTGAAATACTATATCAATCAAGTTGGTGAATATGAAGTACATACAATTTCCTCCCCCTATAACACCAAACAAATTAAAATATAATAGATTACAAATAGAATAGCATCTCTGCAAATACAAATGGACAACTGAATGCAGAGTTTTGATTTTATTTCCTTTGCTAGCTTTGATTGCTAGATGTCCCCCGTGGAAGGAGTTGCAGTATGGTGAGAGATTTGGGGCACTATAGAGATTTCCATTATCTTCAGTTTGCTAACTTTATTACAGTGAGGGATGCCAATTTGAAAGTGCACAAGTGAAATAGGCAACCATTGTTAACTGATGCAATTACCTGTTCAAAAGCTCAAAAATACTCAGAAGCAGGTCTTTCTTTGCATATAGACATGTTTGTAGAATATTTAAGGAAGAACCACAAGGGGGCAGGAGGATCTGGGTTTTCTTCTCAGAAAATGGCACCTTTGGCAATCCCTTGGGCCTAGAGACTTCACCCATACTCACAATGTTCCCCCTTCCGTGTGCTTGTGCTCTCTCTCATTCTCTTCCTTACACATGCATACACACATATAGAAGAAGGGGAAAGAATTATCAACCGTACTTGCTTTTAGTAATCTAGTTTCTCCCCCCCCCCCATAACTTGTATTGCTGATGTACAAATTATGATTTTTCTGCAATAAAATTCATAACCAGTTGGATGGATGACTAGACAGACAGGTAGATAACAGGCTAAGATAGTTAGGAATGACAACTTTCTGGCTATGTGCCCCTATCCTTAGAGTTATGGGCAATCACCGAAAAGAGCCCCTGCTCACTTGCCAACCAACCCTATAGCATCCTGGGATCTTTACAGACCATTTCACATAATATGCATCTTCACAGATCCGTGGAGTCAGCAAGCAGAAATACCTGTGCTGTAGATTCCCGACTCCCATGTCTTATTATTACAACATGCAAATAAAGCTTTGAAATTAAGTAGCATCCCACAATCAAATCACATTTGGATATCTGGTTGGAAGGAAAATAAACGATCTACTAAAGCAATACATTCAAGAAATCCAGCCTTTCAAATCCCACCGTCATTTTCTCATGAATTATATTTATATAACACATGCATTTATTTTGGTTACTACCCATACACCTGAACTCATAAGAAGTACTTGTGACAATGATCTCACTGCACCGTGCTAGTTTCCACCCTAGCATTCCCAAAGAGAGGAAATTAATCTGCTGAAATGTCAAGTTGTGCATTTGTTCCTGTGTGTGAGGGGGGAAAAATCCTTTGGTTTCTACATGAGTGCAGAGCACGAG
Source organism: Anolis carolinensis (assembly GCF_035594765.1). Taxonomy (NCBI): domain Eukaryota; kingdom Metazoa; phylum Chordata; class Lepidosauria; order Squamata; family Anolidae; genus Anolis; species Anolis carolinensis. The sequence continues at coordinate 137,126,728 of NC_085844.1, forward strand.
AGAAGGGTTAATCGGAGGCCTGCGATTTTGTCCGCAGGCCATGCTGCATCAGCCGCTCCGGCTTCTCTTGGCAGAGCACGACTCCTGGGCTGGAAGAATTGCTGACCATGTGACCCTGCAGAGGCCCTGGAATCTGAGGCGAGAAACAGAAGGAGGAAGCCACTCTGTGGCTTAGTAGCAATGCTCAGGAGCCAAGTAACGGGCAGCAGGACACACATACATTCAGAGTGTGTAATTCAAGAGGGCCGGAAATTAGTCTGCTCTCTCCTCAGGAGAACAGACTGCGTGTCATTGCCTTGTATCAGGATTGTCTCTGATCAACAAGACTGCATGCACACTGATGTCAATGCAGGTATACTGTATTTACTCAAATCTAATTCTCACCTTTTTTGCTAAACAACCCCATTAAACGTGAGGTGCTCATTCAATTCATGTCACACAATAATCTCAGTGCTGAGCCAAATCCAAAGGGGAAACTGCTTCAGAAGCTGCACCTGGAGCTCCTATTTGAGGGATGTCATCTCTCATTAAATTGTCATTGCTCAATGCTGTGCAATCTTGGGAATTGTAGTTTGATGAAGAAACAGCATTATTTGGCAAGGAAGGCTCAAGACCTTGGAAAACTATTGCCCCCATGATCCCATAGCATTTATTCAACAGCATAGATGCATCCCCAAGTTTTCCTTTCAATTTCTGGAAACTTTCATACTTTAACAGGAATCCTAAGCTGGCTGCAACTGCAATGTGAACCCTTTTTTGGCCAAAAGACAAAGTGCACTTTTTGCCATTGTTCATTAAATTCACCAGCAAATACTTTTTTGATTTCAGGGTTTTGGAGATTGAGGTGCGCATTAGAGTCAAGTAACTATGGGTAATCAGGATTGGTATTCCAAAATGTCAAAGATGTACTTGGGCCCAATTGTGTTTTGTGTGGCTGGAGAAAGGAACAAGGCTTGTGAAGTTCTGCTTGATGCTTTTAGAGAATTGGATGTGACACGTTACATCCTATGGAAGTATCAGCTGCCTGCACTGCAAAGTGTCAGTGGCCTTGGGGGCATAACTCAGGGAGCAGTAACAAGAACTGAACATTTACGCTCAGTCACAGCCCATCTATTTATTTTAGTGGATTTCTGGAGGTGCAACAGAATTTTAGTCAGACATGTTGTGATCCTTTTTGTGAGTTTGTTTCTTGATAATGACTGATTAATTCCAGGGCCTCTCTGAATTTGATGGCATAATGGAAAAGAGGATAGGGCCCTGTGGAATTTGGCACCAGGAAAGTATTCATTTCTTTGGTCATTTATTTCATCAGGCAAGAAAGGAAGAATGAGAAATCATTATGAAACTACCACAGATCACCCAATAAAGCTGCCATTGAATCAAAGTTAACATCCTAACACTGATCCCGAGATATATCCAGCCTATTGGCTCTGGAAAGTTCTGGGCCAGCTATTACACTCTTTAGTTTCTACCTAGATGTTGCTTACATCTTCTTTAACTAGTTCCTTATCTTTGGGTTCTAGCTCTAGTCACTCTCTTAGATGACTCTTCTGAAGTCTCAGTCACATTGTGCTGGGATTTACTTCTACAATATTGAGGTCTATCACTTCTTGTAGGTGCTGCAAATATGACTATTCAACCTAAACCTCATGCTGCTATCATGTGTTTTTTGCACTGAGTTCTGTTTATCTGGCCCTAAGCATGAATAAGATAGCATTTCTGAAAATGCCGTGTTGAGAGTCAACAACAACAACAACATTTTATTTTGGTCCAAAGACCCTTATTGCACCATAGGTGTAAAGGTATGCAGGTTAATGAGATTGACAACATCCAGTTGATTAAACCCACAAATAGGTAAAATGTACAACAGATAAAAACTGCTTAAAATACCTGTTGGCTTAAAAAAAAACATAGGTAAAAGACTACAAGAAGTGCCAGCCTGTTTCAACCTGTGTCTAAAATTGGGAATTGTCTTCTGGCCACCTTAGAAGGAAACTTGGCAACTGTCAAGGTCATGAACAGAAAGTTGTTACCAAGTAGAAATTTCACATAAAATTTTCTGGACTAGCTGGTAAGTTTCTTAGTAGGGGGTTGATTATGTGTTCTCGGGCCTGTTCATAGAAACTGCAAAATAGTAGAATGTGGTAGGTGCATTCTACTTCCTGTTTGTTACATGGGCAGAGTCTTTCATTATATGGGGTACCCACAAATCTCCCATGCAGCAATTCAGACGGGAGCACATTACACATTGCTTTAGAAAATAGGCAACAGTTTGGCCACAGTCAAGTTCTTTAGATAGTTTGCTGCGTGAAAAGGCCCAACATAATTTATGGACAGGGTACTAGGGGAGCAAGATACATAAGAATGAGAGTGCAGCTCACAAAAGGCAATGTCCCACATTGCTTCGCTGTTTGGTTAATTTGGAAGCCATATCAAAACCCAGATGAGTTAGGAGGAATGCGGAAAAGCCAACGGAAGAGGCTTTCTTAGAATTTATCTTAAACCAACTGCTTATGTACTCATCCTGAGCTAAGTAATGAGAGTGCAGCTCACAAAAGGCAATGTCCCACATTGCTTCGCTGTTTGGTTAATTTGGAAGCCATATCAAAACCCAGATGAGTTAGGAGGAATGCGGAAAAGCCAACGGAAGAGGCTTTCTTAGAATTTATCTTAAACCAACTGCTTATGTACTCATCCTGAGCTAAGTAATGAATCAAACTGGATCCTAAATTAAAAACTCTGATCTTGACCCAGTATTTAAGTGACCACCACCAGGCTCTTATTGACAGGGCTGCTTCCCTGGATTCAAGTAATAAGACACAGGATGGTACACATTTGGGGAGCCGGGAAAGGGCCCTCAAAAAGTTGAGAGTCCTGAACATCATTATTGACATATGTTACCTAGCAACTTAAATGTGACTTTTGAGAACTTTTCTGGAAGACCACATTTCTCAAGGTTCTGGATGGCAACATGCACAATGACCATAGATTCCCTATGCACATTAATTACCAACCCATCTTAATGGAATATGGTGTCTACAATCTTCATGCCAAGTTAGTATTTAGTCAACATAAAAATCATTATCCTATTTTGTCACATAACTAGTTACCAAATGTCTCACTACTACAAGCCTTGCACATTATCTTTGTGAGAGGATGTCAGATCTTAATCTGCATAATGTGTCCCTTCTAAAGATTCTCTTCTTTGGAATATTGCCCTTTGAGAATCTCCTTCTGCCATAGAAGGAAACCTCTCAGCCTGGGAGCAGCCAAATCTCAGAAGGTATAGCAGTCTCATCTACATGCCTCACTAGTTCTTTCCATAAACATCTCTGTAAAACCTTCTAAGTAATTCAGACATATCAGCAATAAATCATGATGAAGGATACTGAAGGTCAGTGAAAGTATGAGTATCCAAAGGTCAGGTATCCCAGTTGTTTACCTTGGATCACACAGCAGTATGCAGGTAGATAATCTGGTGACAAGCAGGTGACCCTGGAAGTGTGAGTCTGTGCAACTAGGTGCTTTACAATGCACCCAAAATAATTACCTGAGGAAAGTACAGTTTGCAAGGAAATGAACAAAACAAAATTATTGAGTAGAGGCCACAGAGTCAAATTTGACTCTCTGAAAGAAGAGCCATTCATAGATTCTGTTTTTATTGTGGCGATCTTGAAGTATGCCAAAATGTTATACATTCAGCACTATGGACAGAATATTTCTTTCTCTGAAGAAAGAAGCAATGGATTCGTTCTCAAAGCTAAGAGAGAGAGCACCACCTGGATTCCTCGTTTTCTTTGAGGGTTTCCCCCCTCTTTCCTGGACTATATTTTTTCTTCCCATCAGTCTGCCCTGTTTTCTTCTCTCACTCTATTTTCTCTGCTTCCGTTTCAAGAGAAAAGGTGAAGTTAGATGACCAGATGGAGTCAAGAACAATGGGGAGGTTTCCATACCTTGACTTCAGCCTTGTTCCTGCTGAAGTTCCTTCCTCTGCACATGTATTAATGATATCCTATAACAATAACATCAAATTTCTGTCTTACTTCAGATGTGAGGGGAGAATTGTCTTACACAACACTGCAGGGAAGATCTCGGACAAAGACAATTCAAATCAATGCCACTAGCCAAGAGAAAAGGGTAAACAGAATTGCAGAAATATATTATTCAAAGTGTGACCACCAATTAATCTTGGTTTAGGCATTTCAAAATAGACCAATAGCCAACTCAGTTATTTATACACACAAATGTATATCACTGGATGTTTAGATCTCTCTACAATTGCTCTAACTTCAAATATGCTGTTACTGAAGTTCAGCTTCTATTTTCTCCTACCTTTCAACCAATCATTTCAGAATGGCATAGATGGTTCACCCCTAGATTTGGTAAATCAGGACTACCCTATGTCAAAACCTGAGGCTCAATGCATTGTGATATAACAGGAGAGGGCTATAATGTTAGAAAGGTGATGTTACAAGGAGCAGCCTCTGGCGATAGCATGAAACATGATACATTAAGCATCAAGCACACTTACAGAAAGTATATTATTGGGAAGAAACGTATTGGGTCTAACGAATCAGAAAAAAACAAGGCAGTACTCTTGCCCTGAACATCTTCCCCTTTCTCTGAGGTTTGGAGAAGACAATCTAGGCCCTGAGACGTGCTGCATTATTATACTGGAGCTGAAAAAGTAGGCAAAGAGTATGCATACCATCTGATTCCTTCTGCTTGTCCCATCTTGAATAATTATTCTCTGTGTACTTTAGCTCTAACAGCTGCCACCAGTGGCTCTTTGCTCTCACCCTGTGCCTTTTCTCCATATTCCATGGGCACTTTTCTCATGCCCTTGTCCTCATGAGTTTAAAATTATACACATGGGATTGCAGTCCTGCTTCTGTTGTTTGGCCCTCCATCTCAGGCAATAAGGTGCAGCACCTAGGATCCATTGACAGAACTACAGGAACAAAGGACATGAGAAATGTCCACATCGTTATCTCTTTAATGATTCAGGATCAAGACTTGTCTAAGATGGTTGGGACTTCAGAGCCATTCTCCAAACAGGATCTTCTTTGTAAAATTGTGCAAATTGATTTTGGAATGCTACCTTCATGCTACAACTGATCAGGCTTGGCAGTGCTGGCAGGAAAAAAACAAGCCTTCTCTGGAGCCAGAGCCATCCAAGCAAAGGGGTAGCTCTGAGCATCTCTCTATCTGACTCTGATAGTGTAATAAAAGCCAGAACCTTACTCTGTTTCACTTAGGACATTGTTGGAAAATGGGCCAAGGATGGGCAGTCAATACTACCAACCTTTGCAGGAAGAGCCTCCCTCTTCTCATGACATTTTGCTCATATTTTTCTGTTCTGTTTTCTAATCACTTCAATACATACATAGGAGCCCTCAGTGGCGCAATGGGTTAAACCAGTGGTTCTCAACCTTGGTCCCCAGATGTTTTTGGCCTTCAACTCCCAAATTTTCTAATAGGTGGTAAACTGGCTGGGATTTCTGGGAGTTGTAGGCCAAAATTATCTGGGGATCCCAGGTTGAGAACCACTGGGTTAAATGCTTCTGCCGGCTAAACTGCTGACTTAAAGGTCAGTAGTTCGAATACAAGGAGTGGGGTGGCTCCCGTCTGTCAGCTCCAGCTTCCCATGTGGGGACATGAGAGAAGCTTCCCACAGGATGGTAAAGCATTAAACATCCAGACATCCCCTGGACATCATCCTTGCAAACGGCCAATTCTCTCACACCAGAAGCAACTTGCAGTTTCTCAAGTCACTCCTGGCACATAAAATTATGCAAGATTTAGACTGAAGAATCACAAAGGTTAATGTATGACCTCAGACCAATTACTATCTATCATTCTAACCTACTTCACACCTCTGTTGTAGACAATATAGAAAGACACATATACTCTTTGGAGAAATCTGGATAGTACCTATTTATTGAGTATTAAATATCAGATAGCTGAGTATGGCAATTCATTTAGGAGTCATATTTGTTTACTTAACTATCTCTTCCCCACCCCACAGGGCACTCTTCAACTTTAGAAAAAAGAAGTCAAAATGCTGGTAGGCAAATCAGCAGACTGATATTGGACCTAGGTGTACCTTCAGTTATTGGAGATTACTAAATTCAAGTACTGTTTTAATTTATAAATAATTTTTTCTTATTATCTCTTTGTCTTTACAGAGCTACAACCAAAGCCTACAATTAAACAGAAGGTGAATGAAAATAGAATCAATGCCATTACTGAATTATTAAATTAATAGATTGGAAAATACAGATTTATATAATTTGAATATATATCTGCATTTAAGTAATTTATTTCCAAGATCGCCGCACTCTAACAATGGGTGACTCAAAATATACAGAATGACTTTGGGCAATTCATATTCTTTCAGCTTCAGAGGAATTAAATGGTAAACATCTTCTGATTATTTTTCTAGGGAGCCCTGTGATAGGGTCACTATAGATTGAAAATGACTTGAAGGCACACAACAACAACAACAACAACAACAACAACAACACAACAACGACAATGACAACAACGGTCCCATCTACACTGCCATATCATGCAGTTTAAACTGCATTATAATGGTCAGTGTAGACTCATATAATATAGGTTGGATGCATTGACACTCCCTGGATTGCATGAGTCTACACTGGCACATAATCCTATTCAACGCAGTTAATTTGCAGTCTGAAACTGTATTATATTGCAGTGTAGATGTGGACATAAACCCACAGATTTGCTGGCCATCTCTGCCTTTCAGGTAACATTTTCAAGACAAAAGTTCAAAAATGGTTAGAGATCATACAGGAGGTGTTGCCATGGGATTGATAATATTTCCCATCCGCCTATAGATCTTACCCCCAGTTCATTAGTGCGTATCAGTTAGGAAAAGTGCTTCAAAATGTGTGTCTTGTAGGGAGGGAATCTCTTAATGCTGCAGTGCAGTTTTGAGGTCAGAGAACAGTGTTAAAATATAGGTGAGAACAGGATCCAGAAAGCATAACATTCTGCAAAGGTGTGTGTGATATTGAAAGGGTATGGAGGGATGCTCAGAGATTGGGGGGAAATTCCCTTTTTTGACTACCAGAATCCGTCAGTCATCATGACTAACATGACTAGACTAGTCAGGAGAATCTAGGTGTTTTGTTTAAAAAATAACTTCTCAAAACTCTGGGAATGCAACAGCAGAGATCTTAGGCCCCTTCCACACAGCTGTATAAAATCCACATTGAACTGAATTATTTGGCAGTGGGGACTCAGATAATCCAGTTCAAAGCAGATATTGTGGATGCTCTACCTTGATATTCTGGTTTATATGGCTGTGTGGAAGGGCCCTAAAGCAAGGGGAGGGAGCTCAAATAGAGTGTGCAAAATGAAGATATCACCATATAACTTTACTAATTTTACCATCTTTCGATGGCTAGTGTCTACTCGCTGTATCTGTACCAATAAATATTGTTCTTTGCCACTGCCATCCTCAGTTAAGTGTATTAAAGTTATTTGGAGGTTTTAAATGAGAGGGCTATAAAAGTTTGTGATTTTTTTCTGTATTTGAAAGATGGTGGTTTGCAAACTACGCTGTATATTTATATTTAACAACTTTGTTATTTAGTCCATGGTACTTTTGTGTATCATAGGTTCATTATTTATTTATTTATTTATTTATTTACAGCATTTATATTCCACCCTTCTCACCCCGAAGGGGACTCAGGGCGGATCACATTACACATATAGGCAAACATTCAATGCCTTTTAACATAGAACAAAGACAAGACAAACATAGGCTCCGACGGGCCTCGAACTCATGACCTCCTGGTCAGAGTGATTCATTGCAGCTAGTTTCAGCTGGCTTGCTCTCCAGCCTGCGCCACAGCTTTTAAACTAAACATTATGTAGCAAAGGCCTGGGTCTTTGAAACATTCAGATTGTCATGGAAAGAATATTCAGAAAATATTCAGAAAATGTTTGAAAGAATCATTTCCCAAGTGTTGGGAAACTGTGATGATGAAAATATTGGACTGATAAGAATTCTGATGCACAAAAATTGCATTTGGGTGTTCTGGTTCTCCCCAACACAGAGAAAACAGATTTCCTTATATGTGCATAAATATACATTGCACCTGTTAATAGTTTCTCTATTAGCTTAATATTGCTTGCAGTTTTTATAGCTGCACATCTTCCATCTCTGCTGGAAGTGGAATTCTCACTTTCTCCCTGATTACCACAGAAATCTTATGTTGTGTTACTCTGACCTTGACCTGGTCGAACTTACGGGCAGAGACAGCTGGAGATGGGAGCTCAACAGCTTTGTGTGAGTGTGTGAGAGAGAGAGAATGAGTGAGCGAGAGAGAGAAAACGCTCTACTGCTTTCAGACATTTTGGAGGCCTTGCTAAAGGTTTACCCTAGGCCTTTCAAATGCTTTCTAACTGATACACACAACCTAGAGATCCACTCAGCCGAAGAGAGCCACTAAACCTCTGAAGGACTCATCTTGTGGAGGATGCTTGCTGTTTTAAGCTTGCTGGCATTCCCCGAAGGAAACTATAAACCCATGCTTCCTCCTCTTTGCATTGCCCAGACAGAATCACACCTTGATATTTCCAAGTCATTCTTCCGAATCAAAGCAAATACTTGGTCTCCAAAGCACCGGTCCTGCAGTGCCTGCTGGGCACCATATTTCAAAACAAGATCTTTTCCCACTCTGCTTTATCCTCCCCATCCTTCACTCCCTCACACATCAAGAGCTCTGCTTGGCTGAATCTGCTTCTGGATAGCCCTGCCTCTGACATACCCAGGATTTGAAACTAAAGGGCCAAACCCAATGTCTAGTAAGTGGCAAGTTCTGATGATGTCACAAAGGTTTTGTTCTAAGAGGTAGTCCTGGTGATATAACTGAGCATGATACCTTTAGACATCGACCAGAATTGCACATAGTAAGCCATTAAAATCTTTTAAATATGGCAAATAGATATTATATACCCTGTTTCCTCAAAAATAAGACATACCCATAAAATAAACCGTACCAGGATTTCTAAGCACTTGCGCAATATAAGCCATACCCCGAAAATAAGACCTAGTGCTAGGCGTGGCTATGCAGTGTGCAAAGTTGGCTTCCGCTGTCAGGTTCTGGTTGTTCTGTGTGTGCTGCAAGCTGAGGCATAGAAGGAGACATAGAAAGTAAAAGTCTACTCAGTGAAGTGAGGAGCAGGACACTCTGCTTTAAGTATTGTGTTTCCTCAGGGGAAGAAGTAAAGCTGTGGCTGCCGTTTTACTCTGCGCTGTGGGTCTCGCTCCCGCAGCACCAACCAGCAACAGTCTGTGGGTTTCTCTCACCCCACACAAACACCGAGAGATAGAGGGAAAGCTTCAGCAAGCAGTCTTTGACTGAGCCCAGAGAGACCATCCCATAAATGCAGATTGTTGTACTATACTTAATAAAAATAAGATATCCCCTGAAAATAAACCATAGTGTGCCTTCTCGAGGAAAAATAAATATAAGGAAGTGTCTTATTTTTGGGGAAACATGGTACTAGTGTATATACTTAGTGATGCTTGTGTGTGCACTTTCTAATGAGTATTTAGAAATACTCATTGTTAACGTTACGATGTTATGAATGGTCAAGATGGATCTACACTGCCCTGTATTCCAGGATCTGATCCCAGATTATCTGATTTGAACTGGATTATATAAATCTACACTGGTAGATGATCTGGGATAAAAAGATAATCTGGGATCAGTTCCTGGGATATAGGACACTGTTGGTCTAGCCTCAGAGGGTGCCCAGCCCTCTGAGAGAGTTTCCATTAGAACACTTTGGCCTTCTAAGAGACTCCTAGACTGGCTCTCTACTTACGTTCTAGACTTCTTCCATTTGTCATTCTCTCTCTGAGGAGGCCTTTCTATCTTATAGTGCCCTCTTGTGGTTGCATTTGAATGTTGTAGCACGAGGCTCATGGGCCACCAATGTAGGTTGTTTTAAGAATATGGCAACAAATAAAAGGGTGACCCCCCCCCCAGTTTTAACCCCACTAGTATTTTAAGTTGGATAGCAAAGGCTATGTGTACCAAATTTGGTCCATATAGGGGTCTTTGAAGTACAAACATACATACAAACATGCATGCATTCTCTCACACGCCTTTTCAAGACAGCACTCTCATTCTGATATTCTTCCACTGTAAGGACTGAAAAAGAGAGTGCAGGCTCTGAATCTTGTCTGCCTTTGGTACCAGAGAATTCTCATGATATTGGCGAAGAATCAGTGGTTTCTGAAGACCAGCCCACACTTCACCTGGGTCCATTAACAGCCAGAAGGCAGTGGTGAAATTTTCTTCTAGGAATCCTATTAAAGTGGGGAAGGGCAGAGAGCGTGATGGTGGCTGCCACTGTCACATTGCATCAGCAGCACCTCCTGCATCTCCTGCTCTCTCTTAGCGAGTGAGAATACTGAACAGTGACCTAGTAATTGCTGGGTTGCTTGGATCCAATATCCTCTCAGCTGGATGATTGCAGTATAAACACTCCCTGCTCAGGATTAAGGTCTAATAAAGCCAAAGGCAAGGGATGGGGGTGGGGAACACTTTCTGGAAGTGTGAACATGCCTATTTCGCAGCTGATGAAACAAAACCAGGTTAGGGCCATGTGGAAGGAAACTGATGTGATCGTTATCTGTCCTGCAGTTGAAAGAAGCCATGTTTAGCCTCACTACTATAATGAGTATACCAGTGTGAACTTCTTTACTTTCTCCCATAGAAAGAATTACCAATGTGGAAAAAGTGAAGCTTCACTAACTGCATCATGAGTAAGAATTTGCATGGCTAAAATTAAACAACCCAAGGCAACTCAAGGTATTCTTCCAGTATACAATATATGCCCTTTCTATGCCAATAGATACTTTGAAAGTTATTTGTAGTTATGGTCTCATACATTTATGCCGCCTAATCTGGATTTTGTGGAGGAAGGTGTACAAATGGATGTACAAAATGCCAGGAACTTTGAAGTCTACATGACAGGAGGCAGATGGTGCATGAAGACACTCCCAATTGCTACTATAGATACTGTAGTTATCTGTACCAAACTTTTCATTTGGTATTTGTTCTGTTCTTATCATTCATTCCAAACATTTCTTTTCCAGTCTCTTCCTTCCATGAAAAGGAATTCCAGACCAGCTGAGACTGTCTAAAACAAATTATCATAAACCCTTAAACTCCATTAATTAGTAGGGCATTTTAAAAAATAATAATAATAAACACATTCATATTTTTTCAAAAATGTACACACAAAAAATCTTCATTGTCATCATTTCTTTGTTGTTTATTGGTTCAGTCATTTCCAACTCTTTGTGACCTCATAGACCAGCCCACACCACAGCTCCCTGTCTGCCATCGTGACCCCCAGCTCTTTCAAGGTCAATCCAGTCACTTCAAGGATAGCATCCATCCATCTCGCCCTTGTGTAGTGCCTCTTCCTTTTTCCTTCCATTTTCCCCTGCATCATTGTCTTCTCCAAGCTGTCCTATCTTTTCATTATGTGGCCAAAGTATTTCATCTTTGCCTCCAGTGAGCAGTTGGGCTTTATTTCCTGGAGGATGGACTGGTTTAATCTTCTTGCTGTCCAAGGCACTCTCAAAATTTTCCTCCAACATCACAGTTCAAAAGGGTCTATCTTCCTTCGCTCAGCCTTCCTTATGGTCCAGCTCTCATATCCATAACTTACTACAGGGAATACCATTGCTTTAACTATGTGGAACTTCGTTGTCAGTGTGATGTCTCTACTCTTCACTATTTTATCGAGATTGGTCATTGCTCTCCTCCCAAGAAGTAAATGTCTTCTGATTTTCTGACTGTAGTCTGCGTCCGCAGTAATCTTCGCACCAAGAAATACAAAGTCTGTCACTGTCTCCACGTTTTCTCCCTTCATTTGCCAGTTATCAATCAGTGTAGTTGCCATAATCTTGGGCTTTTTGATGTTTAACTGCAACCCAGCTTTTGCACTTTCTTCTTTTACCTTGGTTATAAGGCTCCTCAGCTTTTCCTTGCTTTCAGCAATCAAAGTTGGTATCATCTGCATATCTAAGGTTGTTAATGTTTCTTTCAGCAATTTTAACTCCAGCCTTGGATTCGTCAAGCCCCGTACATTGCATGATGTGTTCTGCATACAAGCTGAATAAGTAGGGTGAAAGTATACACACCTGCCGCACTCCTTTCCCAATCTTGAAGCAGTCTGTTGTTCCGTGGTCTGTTCTTACTGTTGCTACTTGGTCCTTATACAGATTCCTCAGGAGACAGACAAAGTGGCTTTGTATCCCCATACCATCAAGAACTTGCCACAATTTATTATGATGCACACATCATTTCTTAAGAATTAAAATACTAGCAAACAGGAAAACCAAATTGTCAGTGTAAATAAAAATGTGATCTATCTTTTTGGGGGTCCAGTGGGGGAGTCAAAGAATCAGGGCATTTCAGAAATGCAGTTTCAGGTAGTAGTGGTAAAATGGCTTTGGAGGAAGATCTATAACATTTAGCAGGGTTTGTGGGGAGATAGGAAGTTCTGAAGTTTCCAAGCTAAGTTTGCTGACTAATTTATTATGAATATTATGAATTATTACTATTAACATATTAGTCAGCTGACAGCTTCAAATGTATGAAGTCATTTGAATAATTCATGGAAATAGTTGTGCATCAGCAGCATTTTGGTAATTGTTTTCTGTGCTAGGTCCCAGCTCTGTGATATACAAACCATAAGCAAAAATTACCTTTAACATGTGCACAGTAGAATTTCCTCCAAAATGATTGACCAGAGCTATTTTATAACAGGTTTTCAGATCAGAGAGTGTACCTTCCTTGCAAGATTCTTCTGAGATACAAGATCGTTTTAAAAAATCATTCAATAATAGTAAACCGGTTCTAATTACTTTTATTTCTTGTCATATTGACACATTTGACCTGTCTGGGGAAGCCCCAAGACTGCAATATTGGCATGAACTGCCTGACCATACTTCTTATAGAAGTCTTGTGTTTGACTAAATTTATATGCATACACAAAATAGTTTACTAAAGGTTCATCCGGTGGCCTTGCTCTATGGAAACAAACTCAGCAGGAGTGCTGTTAAAATTTGCTACTTTTTCATGACATTTCCAGAAAAAAATAGAAATAAAATGCTTATATGGCAATAGTTAAAATTAAATGCAAGACATTAAATAAATAAACTTATAAGAATAATTGAGATGAATTTTTAATGTAAAGTATAAGAGAAAACAGGAAGAACATGAGACAAAATAAGAAGACATGACTATAAGTTTTAACATCCAATGACAAGAGTACAGAATGCTCTTTTTTGTTATAGGGTATATATGGAATGTTCAATACTTTAATTTATTAAGTAAAAAGTTTAAAAAAAATTGATAATAATATGAAAGGCTGTTTCATGCCCTAACTAGAAAAGTGTTAAGTATCATTTCCTGTTTTGATTGTTTTATTTTTATGTTCATAAACCTGTTATCATCCAAGATGACAAAAAATAACAGTTTTTCTCCCTCAATTTCTCTTAAATTCTTTTCTTATCTTTGCCTTTACGGTGTTATTGCTATCTCTGTGTTGAGGACATACACAGGAACTAGGCAGCAGTGATTTCTCCATCACTCAGTTACCAAGAGAATTACATTGACTCAGTTGGCACACAAATCTTCTCTATAGACAAAAGGGGGAAAATTGATAGGGTAGAGCTAGGTGGGGGAAAAACTGGAAAACAAACAAAATTCAACCAAACAAGAATTTCTCGGGAATAATAGTATGACCCCCCTCATTCCCCCAACACCACCCTCTACTTTTTAAATATAAATTAGTCTTGTGGCAGTTTTGCCCCAAAATGACATAGATAGCCCCTCAAACACGTGGAAATGAGAAAAAATCACAAGTATCTTAGGCCCCTTCCACACAGCTGAATAAAATCCCATATGTTCTACATTGAACTGGGTTATATGGCAGTGTGGACTCAGATAACGCAGTTCAAAGCAGATATTGTGGGATTTTCTGCCTTTATATTCTGGGTTATATGGCTGTGTGGAAGGGCCCATAGAATCCTCTACTATCTCCCAGGACAAATACCCCAATTTTCTTCTTTGGGAAAATGGCATTCATAACCTTTTGGAAGAAACACCTTTTGAAGATCATAATTTTTTAGAAAAGCAAAACCTTTTAGAGAAGAGCCAAAAACCTTTTAGAGTAGAATCTGCTTTTGCCTTATACAACTAGATATAACTATGCAAGGCAATGGTTTCAGTTGTTAGACTGAATAACTTGTTATCTCTGATCTGTTAGGAAAACAGAGGTGTTGCCAATGCATAAAAACAACAGAGTTTTAGAAGTGTTTTTCAGTGCCCAAAATATATATACTCTCCCATAAAAAACTTGTTTTATATCATATACTCAAGAGAGAAAAATGAAGTAGACTTGGATAAAAACATCATATTTGGTTTACTCACAACGTTTATGTGTTCAGCATACACAGGTACAAAACTTATCAGTCCAGTTTCAGATATGTTTGAGATAATTTCAATCCCGCCAGAACATCTCTCACAGCAAAACAGCAAGCAAGTGTGTGATCTGAGATCTGAAGTGTAAAAATGTACATATAATATTCATCATAATATTGTAATACAATACAGTACTACTAATAATACAATATAAAAATTATATATTATATATTACATGTAATATTACTAATAATATTGCAATATAGTGGTATAGTACAATATAGTAATATATAATACTAATATTGTGCTATGCTAATAATATAATATATTGTATACACAAGGTGAGAAGGGCGGGATATAAATGTTGTAAATAAATAAATAGTCTGTAATCTGTCTGTCTATCTGTCTGTGATCATGATGTCTACAGCCCCTTTTATGACTTCTCAGGAACCATAGAGTAAAGGAAGCTGCATACCAGAATATACATACAGGAAACAGTAAGCAATGGATCATAGAGAAACATTGCTAACTGGGGCAAGAATTTGTTTCAGTAGGCAGTAAGAAGAATAGAGTGGTAGTGTATATTAATCCTATTTTGGTTCCAAAGTTGGTATTTTCTGATGAGAAGGACCGATATGTAGGTCAAAATTGATTTGAAAGCAACCAACATTTTGGTGGTGTGAGTATATGATATGAGTGAAGATAGGATGGACTTTTTGTTACGAATCTGAGGGACAAACTGTTGGGTATCATTTCAGTTTCTTTGGACATTCTGTGGCTGACAGACAGCTGAAATGTAATGGATTTTGTGTCATAAGCATTTCCTGTTTTGTTTTGGGGACACAAAACATGAATTCAAATTAGTTTTGTCTTCCATGGAATATAAGTCTGGAGTTGGCCACAGTCTAATTAGGACTCAAAATGGAAATGCCAAAAACAAGATGATATTTTATATGTACACCTAAAATGTCTGATTTCAATAAGGGAGTTTATGTTGTCTGCAACTGGGACCCCAAAATGTGGAGGTTTAGATAAATGACCCTACTTGTCTTCCAAAGTAGGAAGATGTCCCTCTGCTGAGCAGTGTTGCCAACTTCTCCTTTCCCCCACCTCGACATATTGGGCTTAAGATACCACAATTAAACTTCAGCTTCGCCACTTGACTTAGAACTGAGATCAGAATGTAGAATCATTTAGGAAGTATACCACTGCCATGGGGACACACAATTCTCCCCAAAGGAAATTCCAAACCCATCATCCCGTAACAGTTATCTATTGCCTCCATTCCAACCCCAATAACATCCAGTGACCATTGTGTCTGTTCCCCACTGCCCCCCCCCCCCCCGAATATTCACTTCCCTATCCAAGAACCCCCCTCTCTGGCAGAAAGGGTCTGACATGGATACAGAAGTCTCAAGATGCTCCAATAAAACAAACATTATTAAGTTCCCCACCATACTGTACACGAATCCAAGTTGTAAACATGACAACAATGAATGCATTTTGAACCAATAAAACTACTAAACGTAATTTGTATGAATCAGAATAATGTCTATCTATATATATAAAAGGGTAATGAAATTTCGGCCTAGGACAAAACAACAAAGCCACACATCCCAGAAACACTAAACTTGGCAGCACAACCCCTCATCCATGCCTCTACGTTCATACAACAAAAAGAAAAGAAAAATAAAGTCCTAATTAGAGGGAGAGGAATAATTGTTTTTATCCAATTGCTGCCAGTTAAAAGGCTAAGCTTCGCCCACTTGGTCTCCTAGCAACCCACTCAGCCCAGGGCCTCTTCCACACTGCCTATAAAATACAGATTACCACCATACTTTGCCACAGCAACGCGTGGCCGGGCACAGCTAGTACTTTTTAAATATGTATAAATTATTGATGTCTGTGAATGGAGGACATGTCAGGCTTGGAAAAATTTCCCTGGCATCCTTCCTTGGCCAACTGGAGAATAAAGAGATCTCTGACTCTGCCCCCCCCCCCCCCCGCCACCCTGAATGCCTTTATTGCAGTGGTTCTTAACCTGTGGGTCCCCTGTGGATGTTTTGGCCTTCAATTCCCAGAAATCCTAACACTTGTTAAACTGGCTTAGATTTCTGGGAGTTGTAGGCCAAAACCCCTGGGGACCCACAGGTTGAGAACCACTGCTTTATTGGAATCGATCAGAGCTTGGCACAACATGCGAACCCTGGCATTTCAGATAATTCTTCCAAATATACTAGTATTTTGGAGCAGAGATTGGTTGGAATTCTTTTTCAACATATACTAAAGGATTAAACCCAGGCTGTTGTGATATACGAAATTGTTCATAGAAGTCACCAGATTAGGATAGCAACAAGCTTTTTTCACTGCAGAGAAAGAAATGGTCCTCTTACAATCCAAATTCACGTGGCGTGATGGGTGCTTGCTGAGTGGGCAACCCTTTCTTTCTGATAGTCCTAGTAACCGAGCAAATTTTCTTTGACTGGAGCCTAAATTCATCTGTGCTCTACAGAAGACTGACATATATCAACAGTTTCCTTTGGCCCTTTCTTCTTTTCTTTTGATTCCACTGTGTAAAACTCTTTTTCCCACCTGTGTCCATGCATTATGTCGATCGCCATTCTAGAACACTTTATATATCAGATGAAACAGATTTTCACTCACAGAAGCATTAATACTACATTCATAGATGTCTAAGTGACTGTGGTGCTATTTTTTTAAAAAAAAGGAAACTTGTTTATTAGGAGTTTAAGGTTGTTTTGTTACCTTGCTCTGACAGAATAACATGGCTATCCTTATTCTGTTGTCCAGCTGAATTCAACCTGGGAGGATGCTTACCTCTTCAGGTTTTCCATTCCTCACGCAGATGTTACTCTTGTGCAGAGCCACTGACCCTGCTCCTGAATGACAGGCTCCTTGATGAGCGGCAGGCATTTCCAGAGAGCACTATTGATTTTTTGCAGCCTCCGAACCCTGCCTCTGCTGCTAATTTTCCCTGGGATGGCAGGAGGGTGGTTCTTTCTCCGCACTAACCCTTTGATTCTCTTGGTAGCATTTTCTTCAAACAATTCCTTTGTTGCCAGGAGAGTTTGTGCATTGGCAGAAATGCTTTAATGGGGATTTCATACACAAGGACACAAGAGGAATTTTGTAAGCGAACAGCAAAATGTATTGTTGCACCTTAAAGGATGACAAATTTTATTTGGAATAAGCTTTTGTGGAGAGCAGCCCACTCACATTTACACATGTAGGATACCAGAAACAAGGAGTGCTTAGAAAGGAGAAGCCTAAATATACTCACAATCACCCTCTCTTGTGACATCAAGTGACATTGGTGTGATGGGGCATGGAGGCTGTAAGAAAGCATGCAACCTCAATACATGGGCAGATATTTGATAACAACAAAATATTGTTGGATGGCAAAGGGAGGGGTGGTCAAAATGTCACAAACTCACAAGTTTGGAATTTTTTTTTAGAACTTCTGGATTTCCCACAAAATAGGGAGAAGTTGAAAAAAGATAGACCTCAGAAGTCTGCAGTTAAGACGTTGAGATTGCTCAAAGGAGTTGTGCAGATTCAATTAAGGTGAAACTCCAGCCCTCTTCAAGCATTCTGAGCCTTATGCAATAGGAAGAGAGTGAGAATGCACTGACAAGTTGTTAGTTTGCATGTCACTCTAAGCATTTAGGTACAATATGCTTGCATTTATTAGTTTTGCGACACACTGTCTATTTGGTTTTGGTCTCAATCAGTCTTAGTCACAATCTGCAGTTAGTCAGTTCATCCTCAATTTTATGCATACAGTTCACTTTCTCTCCCTTTATTAAGAAGCACATGTTTATAGAGTTCGTGACTATGAAATGATGTGTAATCTTTTATACTTAGGAATAAACTGCTTCATATATTATTGCCAAATAAAACTATCTTTCTGCTGGATACTGTATATATTAGGTAGTGGTTCTCAAACCTTTTTGACCAGGGACCACTTGACCACTGCCCACTCGACCAGGGACCACTTTAACCAGAGACCACTCGACTAGAGACTGCTTTGACCAGGGACCCCTCTCCAACATTAGTACCAAAAGGGTTACGAATCAGCCTTTGGTTAACTTTAGATTCAGATTGGTTATTTGTGGTGCTGATTCAGAAAATTGCATTGGATAGACCACATCAGCTCTAGTTTCTGATACAGAACATATGCCATCCAGTAGTCACCATCTGCTCGCATACAGAAAACCATATTTAATAATCTAGAGCTGATGTGGTCTATCCAATGCCTGAACCAGCACCCCAAATAACCCCAGGAACAGGCCTAAAAATGAATACACCAAGGTGCCCCCACTTCCAAGCACCACATGGAATGGCTCTGCTCGGGGGGGAGGGGGGAGGAGAAGCAGCAGTCAGGAGGCTTTTTGTGGGTAGTTAGCCTCTCCCCTCCCAACATCCCTGTTGCCTCAGCAAGAGGGTTTCATGAGACCAGTCACTCTCATTGCAATGGTGTAATAACAGTGAGGTCATGGACCATATTTTAATTCTTGGGGACTGCTGATGGTCCATGGACCACAGGTTGGGAACCACTGATATAAGGGATGATTCCACTTGAACATTAGGACAAACTTCCTGTGAGAGCTGTTCAGCAGTGGAGCTCTGCCCTGCGGTGGAGGCTTTGGAGGCTATTAAGCAGAGGCTTGACGGCCATCTGTAGGGGGTGCTTTGAATGCAATTTTCCTGCTTCTTGGCAGGGGGTTGGACTGGATAGCCCATGTGGTCTCTTCCAACTCTATGATTCTATGACTAAACTCCAAAACACCAGAAAGGCACCACATTGTCTTTTCTGTTCAAACTACACATGATGGCAGTAGTAGGATTCATTTCTGAACAAATATTAAGTCAGGGCAGGGTGGCAATTTGTGTAGAGAGAGAGCAGGATTGGAATGCCCAATGGTGACCATACTGGCAATCAATATCAGCCTTCCCTGTTCTCAGTATTTTCTTTCTTTTACCATCAAATTAAAAGTGGGCTGTTCAGATGAGCATTTAATATTTTGTGCATTTCTCAGCCTTTTGAGGAGCCAATTTTCACTTTCTTTGAATATTAAAATGGTTTTAAAATCATTCTTTCAAGATTTAATTGATTGGACCACCTCCCCTTTCAGGGATCGGTTAATATAGGGTTGACAGAAATAAATAAAGCAAGCAAACAAGCAAACAGTAATCTCCACATCTCCTTTTTCCTCCAGCTTAGCTCTGAAAACTGGACATAAGCCAGTGTAAGAAGCAAAGTGTCAGGAGAAGCCATTTGGACAAGAAGAATGGGTGGAGAACGATTTTGCAGATGCTTTCCACCCCTCGGCATATTTCCATGTTAACCGGCCCCTAATCCAAGCCTTGCTTTATAAGTCTTGGGGGCTACATGGCTTGTCAGAGCTGGCCAAGGCAAAGGATAAAATAGCACTGCCCAGTGCCTCCTGGTTTTCTGTTAACAATCTGTCTCCTTGGTGACTGTGGTGACCCAATCACACTCCAGAAAGGAAAAGCTTCCTCTAATCACCAGTGGTGTTAGATTAAGCAGGTGGAGTCTGCTGAAGCTTTGTAAAGATCCGATTTTGGTCACAATTGTAATCACTGTTACAAAGAAGTAAACCGCCACACTGGGAAGAGCTTCCTCATGAGTACATATCATTTTTTAAAAAATCATACTTTTGTTTCCCAGCTACAAAAAGTAAAGCAGATAGTATTAATATTCTCCTGGGTGAAAGTTCCACTGAAATCAGCAGTTTCATTTTTGAATGAATATATATGAGATTTCACCACTAAACATTTTGCCTTGTGCCTCTCTTTGATAGTTGTGAGTTTCTTTTTTCTTTCATGCATCTCTCTCTCTCATTCCCTCTCTCTCTACATTTGTACCAGTATATACAGTAGTGTTGTGCTTTTGTATGGAATTATGTTCGTTTTGTGTAGTTTCATTCATGTTGTCTTGTTTTCATATTTGGTTCCCACTAACGAAAATGGGCTGCCTATATGATATGAATTTTCATCTGGCTAATGAAAATCACAAAAAAAAATTGAACCATTGGCAGCAATGGGAGGGCTTCCAAGGCTCACTCTCCCCCCTTGTTTTTTGGGCTAGAGGGGTGAAAATCACCACACATGGATGGCATTTTGACCTCTTTTAGCCCACCAACTTTTAAAAGTTTGGGTCTTCCCCAGAGTACTATTGTTATTATTGTTATTATTGGGGCCGGGCTGTGGTGCAGCTGGCTAGTAATCAGCTGCAATAAATCACTACTGACCGAGAGGTCATGAGTTCGAAGCCCGGGTCGGGTTAAGCCCCCGACCATTAAATAGCCCGGCTTGCTGTTGACCTATGCAGCCCCGAAAGACAGTTGCATCTGTCAATTGGGGAAATTTAGGTACGCTTTATGCGGGAGGCTAATTTAACTAATTTACAACATCATAAAACTGCCAGCAAAACACGAGGAATGGAATGAGGAAGTGCAGCCACTAGTGGACAGTGAAGCAACAGCTCCCCCTGTGGCCGGAATGATGAAGCTGGGAAAAAATGTTAAATGCCTCTGTTGTCTGTCTATATATGTTTGTCTGTTGGCATTGAATGTTTGCCATATATGTGTTCATTGTAATCCTCCCTGAGTCCTCTTCAGGGTGAGAAGAGCAGAATATAAATACTGTAAATAAATAAATAAATAAATAAATATTATTAACACCCATTGGCTCACATGGGAAAGCAGCCCTCTGTCAGTACCTGCTTATTGTTATGGGGCCAAAACGAAAGGAAAATGAAAGCAAGCATGATGACTGTGCAGCTTTCATTTTCGTCTTGCCTCTCATTTCCTATGTCGTCATTCATTTTGTGTAGACGAACGGTTGAAACAAAAAGATAGCACGAAGGAAATGAAGGAAAAATTTTCATGCACATCTCTAATATACAGACATACATAGAATCATAGAGTTGGAAGAGACCTCATGGGCCATCCAGTCTAATCTCCTGCCAAGAAGCAGAAAATCACATTCAAAGCGTACACACAAAATCAGCCTGTGCTTCATAGATTATAGTAAAGCCTTTGATTATAACTTGTACTCTGGACAAGAGGCTACTGTTAGGACAGCATACCATGTAATGATTTCCAATTGGCAAGATGGTGCCAGGCAGATCTACATTTTATCACCCTTTCTGTTTGATTTATATGCTGAACTTACCATATGTAAATTAGAATTAGACACAGGAAGGAGGTATGAAAACAAGAAGAAAGAACATTAACAATGTAAGATATGTAGATGATACTAGAAAATAGCAAAGACCTGGAAAAATTACTGAAGAAAGTCAATGGAAGGAAATACAAAGGCAGGCTAATAGTTGGACATTAAGAAAACAAAAATGATGACCATGGATAATTTACATAATTTTAATGTATATGGTAAAACAGTAAAATGATTAAAGATTGTTCATACATTGGCTCGGTTATTAACCAGATTACAGACAGCAGTCAAGAATTCAGAAGACGACTAGGACTTTGAAGGGCAGCTATGATGGACAGGTTCCTCAAGTATCAAGCTATATCATTGAATGGCAAAGTCAGGCTTGTCTGTGCCATCATATTCCACATTTTTACATATGGTTGTAAAAAGTTGATAGGAAGAAAATCTACTCATTTGAAATGTGGTGCTTGAGTAGAGTTTTGCAGATACTGTGGGCTGCTAAAAAGCAAAATAAATGGCTCGTAGAGCAAATGAAACCTGAGATCTCCTTAGAAGTCAAAATGACTAATCTGAGACTTTGGACACATCATGAGAAGACATGATTCACCAGAAAAGGCAATGATACTTGGTAAGAAAGAAGATAGTAAGAAAAGGAAGCCCACATTACAGGTAAATAGACTCAATCAAGGAAGCCATGGGACTAAGTCTACATAGGATCTGAGCAGGGCAGTTAATGAAAGGGTGGCTTGAAGGCATTTCATTCATAGAGTTGCCATAAATCTGAAAGAACTTAAAGCCATGCAACAGCAACATAAATGTCATATAGCATGATACATTTTCAAATTAAGGTAAACATTTACTCTCATATCTTCAAGAATATGTAAATTCAGTAGCAGAAATTGTTGCCTCCTATTTCTTATTGATATAATTTGATGTCAATTTGATGAATCTGATTGCTTAGACAACTTTCCTCTTCTGCAACTGATTATCTGATTTACACACACAAAATATCAGCATCAACCAATGAACTCTTGAGGGAGTGGGGAAAGAAAAATAAAAGAATGCTCTTAGACAACAACAACAACAACAACAACAACAACAACTTTATTTTTGTACCCCACCTCCATCTCCCCAAAGGGACTCGGGGCTGCTTACATATAGCACAAGGCACCTAAAACAACGCATAAAATAAACACACAGTGCAATACAAAATAAAATCACTAGTATATAAAACAAGTGCCCAATAACCTATACGGTCAACTGTTGTAAAAACATGGCCAACTGTAAACAAGAAGAAAGGAAAGGGATAGAGCAAGTTGTAGCTAAGGAGCAAGGGCATGGGAAAAAAAGTGCTGTGCTGTAACATAGTTGCAGACCATTGGGCTACACCAGTGATTCCCAAAGTGGGAGCTACCGCCCCCTGGTGGGCGCTGCAGAGATCCAGGGGGGTGGTGATGGCCACAGGTGCATTTGGGAGTGATGAATAACTGTATTACCTTTTTATTCTGAGTGCAAAAAATTTCATAATTTCTAACTTCAATGTTTCTAATTTACACCTGTCTTTACTATATTTTACAAAAAAGGTAGAAACATTAATACATATATATATTTCTGTTTAATTGCTATTAAAATAAAATAAAAATTTCCAGGGGGTACTGAGTAATATTTTCTCAGGAAAGGGGGCAGTAGGCCAAATAAGTTTGGGAACCACTGGGCTAGACATTCTCAAAGCTTGTCTAAACAGCCAAGTCTTCAGTTCCCTCCAGAAGGAGGACAGGGTGGGGGCTTCCTAAACTCCCTGGGGAAGGTGTTCCAAAGCTGGGAGCCACCACCGAGAAGGCTTTCTCCCTCGTCCCCACCCACCGTGCTTGTGATGGTGGCGAACCACGAGAAAGGCCACCCCAGCAGATCTTAACGCTCACGCAGGTACATTGGGGGGGGGGGGGGATGTTGTCATGAAGATAGAGGGCCCAAACTGTTTAGGGCTTTATAGTCGATTACCTGCATTGGGACCGTAAACTTATTGGCAGCTAGTGGATCTGTTTTAATAGAAAATATAGGATTTGTACTTGTGACTCTGGTGGTGTTAGCATCATACTCCAGGCTATGCTCATTCTTTCTACTCCTGGGATGTTCTTGAGCTAGGAATAATTGAAGCCCACCAATCACAAAGTAGCAGATGGAGACAGAGTTTGGCACAATCAACCAGCAATTTCCTGGTGTAGATTTATATCAATGGCTAATCCTTCTTTGGATATGTCTGAATAATGTGTCACAGTGTTTTCCATGTGGCAAGGAAATCACTTTCCTCAGTTGATTGCAAATAGGGGAAGGGGGATAATTTTAGGTTTTGCTCAGGGCACATCTGCGCTGACCACTTGGCCTGAAGGGCGGGTGAACCAGCTGTGTTGGCTAAATGATTCACAGAACTCAATCAGGTTCACATAGGCCAAGGCCACCTTAACACAGCCTTGAACTGCATTAACCAAAGTTGTGGGGTTGCTCCAAATTCTCCCTGAGAACCACAACTTTAATCCCATGTAAACAGATCAACCAGATCAGAAACATAACTGGCCACAATTGTTTACATGGTCATTCTGTATTCTGGGCTCAGGTGATCCAGGAAAATTGGATGGCATTTAGCACCTCCTTCTCCCTCCCCATTCTTCTCGTCATGGCAGCCAATAGATATGCCATGGCTTGCGTCAGTTGCTTATCTCCAGGAGTAATGCAGCAATGAGGCGATCAGAGAGGAGAGGAAGAAGAACAGGGCAAAATTCCTCCTGTTCCTCTCCTACATCATTCTGGCTCTCTAGCTGATGTCACTGTAGGCAACGGGCAACTGACACAAGCTATGCTGAACCCACTGGCTGCTCAGGGTTCCCTCCCTCCTTTATAGTGGCCTATTTTATATAACTCGCATAACTGCATTCTTTAAGCAAGTTTTAAGGAGGCATTGACAACATCCTTCATCCATTACACCCATCCCCCTTTGGCCTGTTGATAAGCCAGGAAGGGCAAGGATCTAGAACAAATGTCACGGCTCTCACTTTTCCAAGCATCCTGTACACATCCTCATCAGGCTGCACAAACGGAAAAGTGTCCATCAACACTGGACAAGCAGAAGGCAAGGTTACATCCAAATCTGAGCGACTTTCTTTGAAAAATGCTATGCAAATTCTTCACCATGAGCTGTTGAATGATCAGCATTTTCCCCTTGAAGACCAGTTTGTAACAATCCTCTGAGACTCAAAACACCTTGGCTGGGTGGATCGTTGCAAATGCAATGGTGGCAGCAAATATTATTTATTTGCTGCTCACATTTCTGGGGAGTATGCATTCAAATAAGCTGTAGCTCATGATCAATCAGATTTGCTTCAGCTTTCCACCAATACCACCCTTGTCCAAGGACTATGAACTTATGCATACTCCAAGTTCTTCCAAAGTCTTCCAGAAGCTTTCTCTTATATTTGAAGCAGCAAAATCCCTTATATCTATTTGGGAAGGAAAGTGGGCTTCTTTCAGATTTTGGTGGAATAATACCCTTTGGAAGTGAGAGATTCCTTCTGCTGTTGCTAAACCACATCTTTCCCTCATCCCTTGTTTGCAAAGGGATATTGTAGTATCTTACAACCTCATCACATGGGGTACTTTTTGGTGACATGTGCTAGTTTGTCTATACTTTTGCAATGGAGTTCATCGGCTCCCATCCCATGACATAGAGCAACTTACGGTGGGGCTGCATCGCAAAAGTATAGATGATTCAATGCATGCCGCTACTTTCCATGTTGTATTGGATCAGATTGGAGAAGCCAGGCAGCCAACACTTCCCTCAGTAGGACGGGTGACAGGTAAGTTGGGAAATGCGGATATTGAAGTCCTGGAATAATTAGACACTATAAGCATAATTATCTTTGCCTTTCTCTCTTCTTGTTTCTTCTATCTTCACATTTCATCAGTTCCTCCATATTTGCTTTTGGGAAAAAAGGCTAGTTGAGCCGCATAGATAGAATTATTGGGATATAATAACCCATTCTAGGTTGTATTATTTTTTAGACAAAAAAAAGCCAATGATCCATCTTGATAATGAAATATAGCTGAGAGTTAACATTTTGGATATGTTCACATACCCAGGGTTACCCTAAGTCGGTAATTACATGAAGGCACACAACAACAACAACAACAACAGCAGCAGCAGCAGCAGCAACAACAACAACAAGAGCAACAACCAGATGCCGTTAAGGGAACAAAGATATGAATGAATGACTGGCACAATCTCAACTACACCTATCCTTCTCCCCATGTAGTCTTGCCCCTCTAACCATGAAGTACAACTTCCAGTTCACATGGACTAAAACAGTGGCAGTAAAAATCACAACACTAGGCTTCTCCGAAAGACAATTGCTAAGCATGGGATGGGACCAAGACAAGGATCTCATTAAGCAACAGATCCTGGAAATAGAGCACCAGTCGGACTTAGCCTACGCCCCAGCATTTATTGTTATTGAAGATGATAGATACCTCACCGCCCCCATGACATACCTAACAAACCGGGAGGTACCCAAATACACTGAAGGGCTTTTACCCAGGTAAGATGCCATGCCCTTCCATTGGCTGTATTGGAGGGGAGGTATCAGAAGACCCCCTTCAAGGAGAGATTATGCCCATGTGAGTCCACACACACAGAAATATCCAAACATGTGCTCCTTCAATGCATGTTCTACAGAGACTTTAGAACAGTGGTTCTCGACCTTCCTAATACCGCAACCCCTTAATACAGTTCCCAACTTGTGGTGACCCCAACCGTACCATTATTTTCATTGCTACTTTGTAAAATGTAAATATGCAGGATATATTGGGGCCGGGCTGTGGCACAGGCTGGTAAACAGCTGCTGCAATAAATCACTCTGACCATGAGGTCATGAGTTCGAGGCCAGCCCGTGGCGGGGTGAGCACCCGTCAATTAAAAATAAAATATAGCCCCTGCTCGTTGCTGACCTAGCAACCCGAAAGATAGTTGCATCTATCAAGTAGGAAATAAGGTACCACTTATAAAAGTGGGGAGGCAAGTTTAACTAATTTACAACGTTGGAATGAGGAAGTGAGGAAGTGCCATCAGAGTGAATGATGAAGCAGCTGCTCCCCCCTGTGGCCAGAATCGAACATCCCCTCAGGAGAAGGTTAAATTGCCTCTGCGTCTGTCTGTCTGTTGTCTCTGTCTCGGTTCGATGTGTTTATGGGCATTGAATGTTTGCCCTGTATGTACATAATGTGATCCGCCCTGAGTCCCCTATGGGGTGAGAAGGGCGGAATATAAATACTGTAAACAAACAAACAAATAAATAAATATTTTCATTCACTGGACCAAATTTGGCAGAAATACCTGATACGCCCAAATTTGAATTTGAGTTGTAGTTCACCTACATCCAGAGAGCACTGTGGACTCCAAACAACGATGGGTCTGGACCAAACTTGGAACGAACACTCATTATGCTCAAATTTGAACAATTTGAACTGGTGGAGTTTGGGGGAAATTGACCTTGACATTTGGGAGTTGTAGTTGCTAGGATTTATAGTTCACCTACAATCAAAGAGCCCCTTGAACCCCACCAATGATAAAACTGGGCCAAACTTCCCATACAGAAACCCCATGACCAACAAAAAATACTGGAAGGATTTGGGAGGAATTGGCAGTGTTTTGGGGGAGATGTAGTTCACCTATATCCGAAGAACACTGTGAACCCAAATGACAATGGATCTGGACCAAATTTGGCACAAATCTCTGATATGCCAAAATATGGAAACTAGTGGGATTGGGGGATATTGATTACATCTTTTGGAAGTTGTAGTTGCTGGGATTTATAGTTAACCTACAATCAAAAAGCACTCTGAACCCAGCCCACAATGGATCTGCACCAAACTTGGCACACTACCTACATGACCAACATTGAATACTGGTGGGGTTGTTGGGGGGCTGTTTTGGAATTCTGTGAGTTGTAGTTTACCAACACTCAGAACACTCTATACCAAACTGGTGATGGAACTAGTAAACGTGCCACCCTTTGGTGACTCCCTGAACCCCCCCCCCCTCTCACAACCCCTCCCCCCCCCCCCCAGGAATCCCGACCCTCAGTTTGAGAAACACTGCATTAGAACTAATCTCATTACACCATGGCATTGGCTTCTTAAATACCCAGGGCACACTGGAAAATTATATACCACCCTACTGCTCGTGGACTCTAGCACTACAATAACTTACAGTGTTGCTAGGTTCTACACTGCAGCACTTAAAATTTGAGGGATAATGATTGATGCATTTTAGTTGATCCAATAAAAATATCACTTTTTTGTGGATTTTTTAAATCAACAATAAAAGTTTCACTTTCAGAAGACATTGAGAAAGAGAGAAAGGGGCGAGTTGGGACAAAGTACAAAGATCCCTAAGAGTATCCGTTTACATGGCAGAGAGGTCAGGATATGTGGATGAATAATGAGGAGATTTTAGGTCACTTACACTGTTGACCCCTTCAGTGCGGGTTTTCCTTCAGACATTTTTAACCCTTTAGTGTCAACCATTGTTGCATTGCTGACACTTGGTAGGCCATGGTATCAGCTCTAACTTTTTCTCCAATACCCAGAATAGTGGTGTCCAGAATCTGCAGGATTGCCCCTAACTCAGCATCCACTTCCATCTAGAATTGGGGGGGGG
Source organism: Anolis carolinensis (assembly GCF_035594765.1). Lineage (NCBI taxonomy): Eukaryota > Metazoa > Chordata > Lepidosauria > Squamata > Anolidae > Anolis > Anolis carolinensis. The sequence goes on from NC_085844.1 coordinate 137,155,147, forward strand.
GGGGGGTGAGGAGCAACTGCAATGTGACTTTGGCAGATTATGTGAAAATGGGAAACAATTGAAGTGGTCAGATGTCGATTTCTAATTTTGAAAACAAAATGAGCATTTTAATTAGTAAATGGGGTGTATTTGGGGTGTTGGTGGTAAACCTGATTAAAGGCTAACTACTTTCAACATTCTTCTAGGAGAGAGAGGACAACCCCCTTGCCTTTATTCAAAAAAGAAGTCTACGGGTCCATGGGGCTGAATTCACTTAGGTGATCCCATGTTGTCCAAATATGATGGCCTTCCAAGTGTAGTGTCTTGGTAGTGGATACATAGGTGACAGTGGAGCCCTATTCTTGACACGCATATGAGGACATCGGTTTCCAAGTGGAAGGCAGTCCCAGTCAGGGTTGGCTTGATGCATCTTCCTATTCACACATTTCTCTCTTTTGTCCTCCATTTGTGCCTCTTCAAATTCCACAGCACTGCTGGTCACAGCTGACCTCCAGCTAGAGCGCTCAAGGGCCAGGGCTTCCCAGTTCTCAGTGTTTATGCCACAGTTTTAAAGGTTAGCTTTAAGCCCATCTTTAAATCTCTTTTCTTGCCCACCAACATTCTGTTTCCCATTCTTGAGTTGAGAGTATAGTAACTGCTTTAAGAGACAGTGATCGGGCATTCGGACAATGTAGCCAGTCCAGCGGAGTTGATGGCCTAGGAGCATCGCTTCAATGCTGGAATCATTCCAGGAGTTGACTGTGTCAAACAGGAATGTGTTATTGCCCCTACCTTATTTTCCATCTTCATCGCTATGATACTTCACCTTGTGGATGGGAAGCTTCTCACCGGAGTGGAAATCATCTATTGGACAGATGGCAAGCTATTTAACCTCAGCAGACTGAAAGCCAAAACCAAGGTCACCACAACATCTATTATAGAACTCCAATATGCCAATGACAACGTAGTCTGTGCGCATTCAGAAGAAGACCTACAAGCCACTCTAAACACCTTCGCAGAAGCATACAAGAAGCTTGGCCTCTCATTGAACATTGAGAAAACCAAAGTGCTGTTCTAGCAGTCACTAGCCAATCCCTCTGCAATGCCAGGAATACAGCTTAATGGTGTAACATTAGAAAACGTTGACCACTTCCACTACCTTGGCAGCCACCTCTCCACAAAAGTCAACATCAACACCAAAATACAACACCACTTGAGTGCAGCATTTTTCCAAATGAAGCAGAGAGTGTTTGATGATCGGGGCACCCATAGGGATACCAAGGTGCTTGTTTATAAAACCATTGTCATCCCAACTCTGCTATACGCCTGCAAAACATGGATTGTCTATAGACATCACACTCAATTCCTGGAAATATTCCATCAGCGTTGCCTCCAAAAAAAATCCTGCAAATCTCTTGGGAAGACAGGCGGACAAATGTCAGTGTCCTAGAACAACTTTAAACCATCTTCTTCTAGAAGAGTGACCTCAACCTACTTGCCTTTAAGAGAAGTTTGGGGTCCATGGGGCTGAATGATTTCTAGGGCTTTCTATGGTCCTGGGACTTCATTGTTCAGAAGCTAGAGGTTCTACAGCAAAGCAATGCACTCCACTTCTTTTAATGGTAGATCACTTTGAGCTCTTCCTGACCGAACTGGAAAATTGTCTTTTCTTACCCCTGAACACCTTCACAGAAATGTTTTCATGCAGCGTGGTTCCCCTTTCCTCTCTTCCTCTGCCCTGCTCCATATCAGAGGATAGTACTGGAAGGAAAACAAATCCATTCATTCCATATCAAAAAATTCTTGTGAAAGTGTCATCCTGCATTGTGAAAACACAAGAACAGGAACCCTGTGAGAATGGTTGGAGAGCCTGTACATTTTGGCCAGGACTATTATCAAGATGATTGCACAACCATGCATTCTGAGATTTGCCATCCTACATAGGTAATTATGATGTTTTAAATGAGAGATTATATATATGCGTCACATAACAGATCAGCCTCCAGTTCTTCATATCTGCTTTTATTTAGTTTATGTCTGAGGAAGTGTGTGTGTGTGTGTGTGTATGTGTGTGTATGTGTGTGTTTCAAACTATTTATATCCTATGTGAATTCAGACACGGGCATTGTAAGCATCATGGGGTTGGGGATAAATGTGTCCAACTTTCCAAATTATATAAATGCATGGTATAATTTGGAATGACTTCATTGTCAATTCCTCACACTTATTTGGCACAAATGATCTCCTGCGCTTGTGGTTTGTGCCATACAAAGCTTTAAAATATTGATTGTTGCAGAGAGGAAGTGGATGAATTTGAGACCTTTTCCTGACTTTTTGAAAAAGGTTTTAATTGATTAATGGGGGTGACTGAGCCTGTGTTCTCCTTACGAATATGGGCTGCTTAACTGCAGCTCTTGTCAATAGGAGTTAAGCAGTCTATTGTGTGTAAGTGTGCAGGCTAGACTTTAGCTGTGTAAATGTATGACTTGTTTTAATTGTAAACCACGTTGGGAGATATAATTCCCGAAAGGCAGCCTATAGATACAACCATGTTTTCCATGTAGCTAAAACTCTTCTTCCCCAATTAAAGGCCATGCAATTTTCACCCTATCCACACAAATGATAGTGTATTTGTTGGGGTCCATTTGGACGTTTAGAGGCCAGTCAGACTTTCCAGATAAAAGCTGTATCATGTTTATATAACCAATATTTACCGATGACATTTGCCACCAGTCTCATATTAATCACACCATCTCTCTACCATGTTGGAAGAGATATGGTCAAAGAGGCATGGCTTTAATGTTACAAGAATATTCATTATTTTTGGAGTCGTATTCAGGGCCGGCCGGAGATATTTTTTAATGGGAAGCGGGGGTGCTGAAAAGCGCCCCCGCCACCGGCCCCGCCTCCCGCGCCTTGGCCCCGCCCAGCGTGTCCTGGCCCCGCCTCCCACGCTGCGTGGGAGGCGGGGCCAGGGCGATTAGTGAGGGGGGCGGGGCCAGAGTTGGCCCCGCCCCCGCCCAGCGTGCCTTGGCCCCGCCTCCCACGCAGCGTGCCCTGGCCCCGCCTCCCACGCAGCGTGGGAGGCGGGGCCAGGGCACGCTGGGCGGGGGGGGTGGGGCCAGAGCTGGCTCCGCCTCCCACGCTACTCCCGCTCGCCCATCTGGCCTTTTCTAGCAGGCCAGAAAGCAGCTTTCTGGCCTGCTAGAAAAGGCCAGACGGGCGAGCGGGAGTAGCGTGGGAGGCGGAGCCAGCTCTGACGCCGCTCCCCCCCCCCCCGCCCAGCGTGCCTTGGCCCTGCCTCCCACGCAGCGTGGGAGGCGGGGCCAGGGCACGCTGGGCGGGGGGCGGGGCCAGAGCTGGCTCCGCCTCCCACGCTACTCCCGCTCGCCCGTCTGGCCTTTTCTAGCAGGCCAGAAAGCAGCGGAGGTCCCTCTAGGCCGCGATCGGGGCCAGCTCTGACGCCGCTCCCCCCCCCACGCAGCGTGGGAGGCGGGGCCAGGGCACGCTGGGCGGGGGGGGCGGCGCCAGAGCTGGCCCCGCCTCCCACGCTACTCCCGCTCGCCCGTCTGGCCTTTTCTAGCAGGCCAGAAAGCAGCGGAGGTCCCTGTAGGCCGCGATTGCGGCCTGGAGGGACCTCCGCTGCTTTCTGGCCAGCTAGAAAAGGCCAGACGGGCCAGGGCGCACTGGGCGGGAGGCGGGGCACCGTCAGGGCGGTGCCCCGCCTCCCGCCCAGCCTGACGGCGCCCCCCCGGGCCTGCGCCCGAGGCGGCGGCGTCAGGTGCCTCAATAGTGGGGCCGGCCCTGGTCGTATTATGTTAGCCAAATCCTCAATCAACAGATTGATTACAATGGTAGATTGTTATTGTTATGTATTTCTGTTGACAAAAATAAGACACTTAAGCACAAATGCAATAGAGTCTCACTTATCCAGCATAAATAGGTCAGCATAGTGTTGGATAAGTGAAAATGTTGGATAATAAGGAGGGACTAAGAAAAAGCCTATTAAACATCAAATTACATTATGATTTTACAAATTAAGCACCAAAACATCCTGAAACTGGGTTTTATGTAGATCCAGCCATAGTCAAACACTCAAACTACTACACCATACTGGTCCTCAAATGAAAAATTAGACACCTGCAATAAAGAGCTCCATGAAGAGAAGATGGACACTTTGGCTGAAACTTGGGCTCCTTCTACACTGCCATATAAAATGCAGATTATCTCTTTGAACTGGATTATATGGCAGTATAGACTCATATAATCCAGTTCAAATCAGATGTCTCCTTTGATAATCTGGATTATATGGAAGTGTAAAAGGGGCTTTAGTTTCCAATTACTGAGCACATAAATAACAAAAAAGGTGGGGATGGCCCAATTGAACCTCACTGGAGATGTTAAATATATCTGCTTCATGGGTGTAATGGTTGTAAAATTATTTCTATCTGAAAGGGCCAAAAGCAGGAAGTGTCATGCAAACCAACTGAAGGTGTTGTCGAAGGCTTTCATGGCCGGAATCACTGGGTTGCTGTGAGTTTCCAAGGCTGTATGGCCATGTTCCAGAAGCATTCTCTTCTGATGTTTTGCCCACATCTATGGCAGGCAACCTCAGAGGCTGTGAGGTCTGTTGAAAACTAGGCAAGTGGGGTTTATATATCTGTGGAATGTTCGTGGTGGGAGAAAGAACTCTTGTCTGCCTGTCCAGACAAGAAGCAATCAGGGCCAGTTAACACCTTCCAACAAAGGATTACCCCAGGCAGGAAGCAGCCAGGCTTTGAAGCTGCAAGGCTATTCAGTGCTAATCATACTTGCCTCAGGCAGACAAGTATTTTTTTCTCCCACCCTGGACATGCCACAGACATAGAAACCCCACTTGCCTAGTTTCCAACAGACTGGCTTTAAACTACATGACACCTCTCCTGAAGCAGCTCCACTGGCTGCCGATTACTTACCGGTCCCAATTCAAAGTGCAGGTTATGACCTATAAAGCCCTAAACGGCTCAGATCTTGCTTACTTGCTTGACCGTATCTTCCCCTACAAACCAGCTCTTAGATCCTCTGGGGAGGCCCTTCTCTTGCTCCCATCTCTGTCGCAAACATGACTGATGGGGACGAGAGAGAGGGACATAATAATAATAATAATAATAATAATAATAATAATAATAATAATACTTTATTTATACCCCGCCACCATCTCCCCGTGGGGACTCGAGGCGGCTTACATGGGGCAGAGGCCCAAACAACATAGGACAAAACATAGGCAACATAATACAAATCACACTATCAAAAGATAAAACAGTAATACAATATATCAATTAAAACAAAAATACAGGATAAAAATTGCATTTAAAACACTTCTCAGTGGTGGCCCACCAGCTCTGGAACTCTCTCCCTAGGGAGATCAGATTAGCTCCTACCCTGGCCACATTCCACAAAAATGTGAAGATTTGGATGTTAATGTGTATTCGAACAGTAGGTCCGTCTTCATCACCATTCAGTCTTAACTATTTACTGCCCTAACCTTCAACACTCTACCTTATTCCTAAATCTCACTGCTGTGCGCTTTTGCACATGCCTGCCTTCCCTGTAATTCCTTAATAGCCCCACCATTTAGTCCTATGCTCACTATGTATTTTATGAATGTTATTTTACTGTTATTGTTTTAATCATATATGCTATTGTTTTGTTTTATCTGTTGATTGGGCTTGGTCCCCATGTGAACTGCTCTGAGTCCCCTCAGGGAGATGGAAGCAGGTTATAAATTTATTATTATTATTATTATTATTATTATTATTATTATTATTATTATTATTATTAGGGGGCCCTGGTGGCACAGTGTGTTAAAGCGCTGAGCTGCTGAACTTGCGGACCAAAAGATCCCAGGTTCAAATCCCAGGAGCAGAATGAGCGCCCACTGTTAGCCCCAGCTCCTGCCAACCTAGCAGTTTGAAAACATGCAAATGTGAATAGATCAATAGGTACCGCTCCGGCGGGAAGGTAACGGCGCTCCATGCAGTCATGCCGGCCACATGACCTTGGAGATGTCTATGGACAACGCTGGCTCTTTGGCTTAGAAATGGAGATGAGCACCAGAGTCGGACATGACTGGACTTAACGTCAGGGGAAACCTTTACCTTATTATTATTTACAGCTTCCAGGCAGGAGGTTGGACTGATGGCCCATGAGGTCTCTTCCAACTCTATGATTCTATGATTCACAACCTCTGGGGATGCCTCCCATAGATGTGGGTGAAACGCCAGGAGAGAATGCTTCTGCGGCCATACAGCCCAGAAAATGCACAGCAACTTATGCTGATGGTGGTTTGTAAAGGAATGTCTGCATATGTCATGTCCATAAAGTATTTTTTTTATTTTTTAAAAAACAACCTTTACTTTATCCCAGCATATAATGGAATAGCACACTGGTGACTGCCTTCAGCAATCACATAACAAACTCATGGTCTGTCTTTGCACCCCTCCCTCCACTGGAGGCGGAAGGGCCGAGACAGGCTCTGCTCTCAGGCCGAAGGCATAGTTAAGCCACCCTGCCTAAACTGCACATGATGCTTCAAAGCCTACATATGTGTGTGCTGAAACAACAGCTGCAGAGTCCCCCTTGTCCAGATGAGGAACATGGCCAAGGCGAAGGATGGCATTAACCCTCCCCAAGCCATCTCAGCCTCCCAACAAGGAGTCTTCTTCTCCCTGAAGCTGCTCTTTTCCCTAGGAGTCAAGTTGCAGCCTCTCCCGCAAGGCAAAGACTGAGCCATGGGGCAGTGGGGCTGCTGATGCCGCATGAAGCCCTTGCCTCTGGCTCTGGATGAGAGCTCTTATTTTAAAATTCACAGGCCAAGAGGAAGACACGTTGAATGTAGCGTGTGGCTTGATCCGCAGTGCCGGCTCCTTTGATCTCCTCCCACCTCTGCCTGGGGACTAGAAGAGGCTGAGAGAATCGAGGTGAAGAGCCTGGTGATTGTTCTCCAAAGTGCCTTTCCAACCACAAGAATTATTCCTCCCCCTTCTCGCCTTTCTTCCAAAAGGGAAGAGACATTTGGGAGATGGGGAAGGGGGGGGGGGTGGTTTGTAGTGGAGCGACTGCCTGGAAAAGAACAGAAGAATCTTCAAAGCCGATTTTCTTCCTCTCCTTCTGGTCACCCTGTTCTCTCAACTGAGCAGCTTCCACACAAATCACAAACTGGCCTTGCTTCTTCCACTTCCCCGCCCCCTCTTCTTTCCTAAGTTGTTTCAGTTGGTGTTGTTTACCCCCAAAGCAGACGCCCTGCTCTCTCTGTCTCTCTCTCTCACACACACACAAGGCCCCAGTGCACAGCACAGATGGCTGCAGAAATGTCACGCTATGCACAGCCTCCCGCAGAAGGGGAGACAGGGCTGGTAAGTGATTATGCACCAATCACCGGCACTCTCCAAGGAAATTTTAGCAAGGAGAGCACCAAGGAAAGGTGAAATCGGTGGAGCCGAGGGTGGCAATGATAAACTTCCCAGAATGCTGGGCAATTAATCTTGCGCTTGTGACTACGGCAGAGGACCCCAGAGCCACAGCCCAGTCGCTGGCAATGAGGCACACGCCCGGATCCAGCTCCAAGCAGTTAATCTCAGCTTTGGGAGCTTTCAAATGCCATCAGGCTTAGAAAGATATTAATTCTGAGGAGGAACAAATGAAGGAGGCACGTTTGAGGGGCACCCTCAGCAATGAGATGTGGACACACGCTGACAGCAGCTTGTTTGCCTGTTGGAAAAGCTGCCTGGATGTATCAACAAAATATATGGAAGGCGGTTTGTTCGGGGCTTCTTTTTTCCCTTTTCAGAACATGAAAAATTGCTTTTGGACGGAAATGAAAGAACTTCCGATCACCAAAGTGACACTCAAGGGGATATAAACAGGGAGCAAAGTGACACCATTATGTGAACCACATTCCCAACTTAGGGAGCAACTCTTCTCATATAATCCTCTCTTCTTCTTGTGAAAAGATGGGCCTTAATACCTGCAATCGTCCCTTAAGCATGACTGCTCTTGCTCAGTTATCTTTCGCATGCAGCGACTGCAGGCGCAAATGCAGTTTGCACATTTTAACAGCAGATGTCTCTCCTATTATGATTTATCCAAATGTTTAAAATAAATAATGCAAACGTATTTACAGGAACAAAATCCCATTCCTGGACCCACCAAGCTCCTCAGAGACTCCGGAGTGGGACTATGTCATTGTGGCAGCTGCTTTGGCTTTATGTTGGAAGATCGTGAAGCTGAAAAGTACCAGCCAGAGCTTTCAGTAAAAGAGACATCTCAAATAATGTAGAATAAAAAGTGTTAAACATTCAAGAATGGCAGGAAACTGAGTAAAGTAGCTTGACCCTACAAATGCTGACATTCACATGTTCTTGCATTTCCATTTGAACATTGTCACTGTGTGAATTCAAATTGTTTTCAATTTATGGTGACCCTAAAGCAAGCCTGTCACATTATTTTCTGGGATTGAGACTATGTGACTTACCCTAGGTCAGACAGTGAGCTTCCATAGGCAAGCAGACAATCAAAACCTGGGGTGCATCCACACTGCAGAATTGATGCACTTTGACACCACTTTAACTGCCATTGCTCAATGCTATGGAATGCTGGGATTTGTTGTTTGGTGAGGCACCACCAACACTCTTTGGTAGGGAAGGCCAAAGGACTTTGTAAAATGACTACTGCTCTCATGATTTCATAGCATTGAGATTTGGCCGTTAAAGTGGTGTCAAACTGTATTAATTCTACAGCAGTGGTTCTCAACCTTTGGGTCCCAGATATTTTGGCTTTCAATTCCCAGGAATCCTTACAGCTGGTAAACGGGCTGGGATTTCTGGGAGTTGTAGGCCAAAACACCTGGGAACCCACAGGTTGAGAACCACTCTTGTACAGTGTAGATCAGACATGTGCAAACTAAGGCCCTGGGCGTATACCTCAGGCCCTCCTTATTTTCCCTGCCTTCTTGGCATTAGAACATGGTCGCCCGCTGCATCCTTATGCCAAAAAGATGGGGAGGAAGGCATGTAGCAGCTGAGAGCTCTCTGGAGTACTCTTAGCCACTGTGTGTCTCGCCCTCCTCCTGGAATATGGACAGTGCGAGTGTCTCCATCCTTATGCCGGGAGGATGGCTCAAGGAAGGCATCAAGCAGCGGAGAGCCCTCTGGAGCACATTCAGCCACTGCCTGTCTTGGCCTCCACCTAGCATAATATCAAGAGGACAGCCCGAGGATTGGAGGAGGAGGATGGGAAGGAGGATTGGGGCAGTCACTGCATGTCCCGGCTTCCTCCCAGCATAAGGATGGGATGAGCAGCCCCATCCTTATGCTGTGAGGACAACCTAAGGATGATCTGGGCCCTGCCCTGCCGCCTCCTTGCCCCATCCTTTCCTGGGCCCTCCCCACCCAGTGTGTGCCCGGCCTCCTTCCCTCCTGGCCCGGCCCTCCCAGCCGGGCTCACAATGCAGCCCCAAAGCAAAAAAGTTTGCCCATGGCTGGTGTAGATGTACCTCTGGTTTTGATTCCCTGCTTGTCTGCTTAAACCACTACATCACATTGACTTTCCCAATCCTAAGAATGTGGTAGAAATAGGTTTTCACAATTCATTCAGTGCTGTTTTCAGATGTCTCTCCTCTTCCACTAAACAAAGTAGAGCCAATTCAAAGTATGACATTATCTCTAGGTCAGTGGTTTTCAAACTGTGGGTCCCACAGGTTGAGAACCACTGCTCTAGTTGAAGGCAAATGTACCCCCCCCCCCCACACACACACACAAAACAAGAACCCTGAAACACCAGAACCTGACGGCATGACAAACAGCATCTGCTGAAATTCTCTCTTCTACACAAAATTAACGCTACAGTTTTCACCCTAGCAAGCCTCAATGTGCATTGTAAGAATGGACCATATGCAGTAATCCCAGTCCTGCCATGCAACTTTGATAGTAAAGATAAAGGTTTCCCCCTGACACCAAATCCAGTCGTGTCCGACTCTGGGGGTTGGTGCTCATCTCCATATCTCAATTTCTAAGCTGAAGAGCCGGCGTTGTCCATAGACACCTCCAAGGTCATGTGGCCGGCATGACCGCGTGGAGCGCCGTTACCTTCCTGCTGAAGTGGTACCTATTGATCTACTCACGTTTGCATGTTTTCGAACTGCTAGGTTGGCAGAAGTTGGGGCTAACAGCGGGAGCTCACCCTGCTCCCTGGATTCGAACCGCTGACCTTTCGGACAGCAAGTTCAGCAGCTAAGTGGTTTAACCAGCTGTGCCAATGGGGGCTACTTTGATAAACATCTAATTAATCTGAGAGGAAAAACCTCCACTCTGAATCTTAGTACAATGGCAATCTGTCCCAGGCTCAAATGGGATGCTGAAATAGATCAGGAAAGCCCGCAATCAGCTTCTGGACTAGTCATTTATACATACCCCAAAGGAAACTGTCTTTGCCCCTCTCATTTGTTTATAGAAGGAAAACAGAATCACAGAAGTATCAGAGCTGGTCTTTTTGTAGCTTTCACCCAAGGGATTCTAGATAAACCCTTGAAATGAAAAGAGGGAGGGAGAGATTTGGTGCTTGGAGCTTCTTCATGCAGTTGCATCATTCTAGTAACCACTGCAGACATTCTTCCTTATGCTGGAAACTTCCTCTGCAATAGAAAGAACAACAGCCATGGCCAGAGTTCAGCAATAAAAGGAGTGAAAAGGAAAATGGAAATTAAGGGCCACTCTCAGGTCAGCCCCATTTCAGTCCAATCCTAAAAAGGACGTAGTTTTTGAGAACGGGCACATCAATTTCAATGCAGTGGGAACTGATTTCTTGAATTTTTAAAAACAGTAATCCAAAATCTTCTCTGAGAATTGGTGGGGGCGGAGAAGAGATATTTGCACACCATTCTGGGCATTATTAAATGGCAGCCCATAGAAGTAGCGCCAGATGTGCCCAAGTATGTTGCAAAAGTGTTGCTCACACTTGGCAGAGCTATTTCTGATTTCTTCCAGTCATACAATCTCCAGTCCCTATTTAACTAGAGTTTGTGGTGAGACACACAAAAGTGTCTATATTGTGTTGTCGAAGGCTTTCATGGCTGGAATCACAAGGTTGTTGTGTGTTTTCCAGGCTGTATGGCCAAGTTCCAGAAGTATTCTCTCCTGACGTTTCGCCCACATCTATGGCAGGCATCCTCAGAAGTTGTGAGGTATAATATACCTCACAACTTCTGAGGATGCCTGCCATAGATGTGGGCAAAACGTCAGGAGAGAATACTTCTGGAACATGGCCATACAGCCCGGAAAACACACAACAACCCAGTGTCTATATTGTCAGTAGTGACCATGATTCAGGATTAGGTCACACTTTACTATCAGATGACTTCAGATCCTGATAGTAAGTGTCAAGAAAGACCTGCGATCTTTGCAGAGTTTCACCAATGAGAATAAGTGGTGCCAAACCAGATGAGCAAATGGTCTGAGCTCAGTTCATTTAATGCAACTTCCTATGCAGCCTACACAAATAAGTCTTTGATATTCTGTTGCCTCCATCCAGCCTAATAGTTGTTGCAAGTTGGACACCAACTCCTTCATTCACCTCTTATTTTAGAAACACACAACAAGAAAAAAAAGGCATCTCTTCTTTCCTCAGCACCTACAGTGTGTGAAGAAGTGGCCCAATTACTGTTTCATGCCCAGCTTTGCTGTTTCCATGGCTTCGCAGTGCAGCTCTTCTATCTCTGGAGGCCGTCCATGCAGGAGCTAGTATTTTATCCGTGATGATCTCAACTGGAGCATCACCCTTATCTATGCCTTCCGCAGCCTCCGCAGCCACAAAGGATAACATATTTTCCTCCTGGAAAGGGCATCCATTTCAGCTCTAAATTGTGGCACCATCGTCTTCAACATTTTCCTAAGTACACAGAAAAGAGCTGGTGAGGAGGAGGAAGGACAACATCATGGCATTTGTCTTTCTTCTGTACTTTATCACTACATATTGCAGTGGCTGTTGTGTGACCATCCTTTGTTAAGCTTATAGGGATGATCAAGGGACCTTTTGTCACGACTGAAGAAAGCTTTTCCTGAATGTTTTAGAATCTCTCACCAGAGCTGAGAGAGGCGATCCCATTCAAGGGAGAGGAGCAGATGAATCACTGGGCACAGTTTTGCATTTCTGAGGGAAGGAGGCCAAGAAAGCCCTGTGTTCTTAGCCAAAGCTAGCCGGTCTGGAAGCTAAATGGGGGAGTGTCTGGAATGTAGGGAGGATGTCCGCTGTTCCTTCAAATGATTTTGTATACACAGCTCAAGCACTGGTTCAGAAAATAATATATTAACCTCTTGGTAAGATTCAGAGAATGTTACCTCCCACTGGTATCATAGGCTACAAGTTCCAGCAATTTAATGGTAAAGGAATTGCATCCAGTTACTTACATTGCCCAATTCTGAAAAGCTCTTTTGAAGCCTTGCTACAACTTCTAAGTCTCCAAACCATCTTCACTTGAACAGTAAACACAAATGAGCATCAGGCAAAAGGAACAGGAAGAAAATTAATATAGATTTTATTGCACTGTTCCTTTTGTCACTGGATTAAGTTGTTACTAAGTCATAAGAGGGTGATAGTTGGGTTTTTGAAACATCCTGGACTGTTGGTGATCTTCAAAGATGGAGATGATGATCTCAGGAAGAGGGGTGCACTATTATAGTTGAACCATGCTGGGTTAATAGTCACATCTTCGACCAGACACTGCTAGTCCTTCATTAAACATGTGGCAGATAGGTCCAAGTCACACTTCTCAGTGTCTCTCTCGGGCCTTGGATACTGGTGTTCCTGTTGTCTTTGAAACCAGATCACTCTTGGCCAGAGGCTTTATCATGTAGCTCGGTTGTTCTCAACCTTCCTAATGCCACAACCCTTTAATACAGTTCTTCATGTTGTGGTGACACCAAACCATAAAATTATTTTCGTTGCTACTTCATAAGTGTAATTGTGCTACTGTTACGAATTGTAATGTAAATATGTGATATGCAGGATGAATTTTCATTCACTGGACCAAATTTGGCACAAATACTTGATACGCCCAAAGTTGAATACTGTTGGGGTTGGGGGGAAGTGAATTTGTCATTTGGGAGTTGTAGTTCCTGGGATTTATAGTTCACCTACAATCAAAGAGCCCCTTGAACCCCACCAATGATAGAATTGGGCCAAACTTCCCAAACAGAACCCCCATGACCAACAGAAAATACTGGAGGAATTTGAGTTCATAAGACCATCAGAAATATGTGTTTTCTGGTAGTCTTTGATGACCCCTCTGAACCCCCCCCCCTGCAACCCCCCAGGGGTCCCGACCCCCAGGTTGAGAAATGCTGATGTAGCTGCTTGGGACTGGTTGCCTTGATGGTCAGTGCAATGGCATTGCTCTTCTGCTGTAGAGGGGGTCTCCTGGGCCTGCCAGATTGCAGTGTGCCATCAAACCCATTTACTCCTGGCAAGTTTTGTCAGACCATTAGTGGATCATAGAAACATCGAGTAAAAGGCACCACAAGGACAACCTAGCCTGATCCCTCCTATACAGGAATATATAGCTAAAGTACTCCTGAAAAAGGTGACTGATTTTCAAATAAGTGCCAGAAATTTGGGGACTGCAGTGGCATCTTCATTGTGCTCCCTTGCCAAGTGAGTGCTACATTTTGTATATTGCATCCAGATATAGTAGCAATGCAGTCTATAGCTGCTTGGAGAATCTCATATCTGTTCATGAAATTTCATGGTTAAATGAGATATTATGGAAGGAATAGTCCACAAAAAAGCGTCCCTAAGCTGCATTTCCCCATCAGCTTCATTGTTGTTGTTGTTGTTTTTGTTGTTGTTGTCATTATGTTTATTTATACCCTGCTTTTTCACTCCACAAAGAGATTCAAAGCATGGGTTGCTGTGAGTTTTCCGGGCAGTATGGCCATGTTCCAGAAGCATTCTCTCCTGATGTTTCGTCCACATCTATGGCAGGCATCCTCAGAGGTTGTGAGGGTGCCTCACAACTTCTGAGGATGCTTGCCATAGATGTGGGCAAAACGTCAGTAGAGAATGCTTCTGGAACATGGCCATACTGCCCGGAAAACTCACAGCCACCCAGTGATTCCAGCCATGAACGCCTTCAACAAGACTCTAAGCAGCTTACATTAAAAGCATTTCAATACAAATTAAAATCTACAAATATACAAACATTAAAACAGAATTAAATATCAATTGTATTGTAAAAACCACAGTTAAAATCCATAAAAAATATTCAAAAGATTTTTTGTCAGGAGCAACTTAATTGCAAGTCGCTTCTGGTGTGAGAGAATTGGCCATCTGCAAGGATGTTGCCCAGGGGATGCCCAGATGTTTCGATGCTTTTACCATCTTTGGGAGGCTTTTCTCATGTCCTTGCATGGAGCTGGAGCTGATAGAAGGAGCTCATCCGTGCTCTCCCCGGATCGGATTCGAACTGGCAACCTTCAGATCAGCAACCCAACCTTCAAGTCATTAGTCCTATCGGCACAAGATTTTAACCCACTGCGCCATCGGGGACTTCCTTATTCAAAGGTAAAAACCACTGTACCCCCAACTTGATCTTAAAAACCTTATTCTCTAAAAGCCTGCCTGAATAAAAAGCTTTTAGCCTTCCACTGGAAGGGCAGCAGAGAGGGAGCATTCTAGTTTCTCTGGGCAGGGAGTTCCAGAGTTGAAGGGCAGCCACTGAAAAGGCCTGTTCTCTCGTTCCCACCATAACTGATTTTTCCCTTCTCTGCAAGCATCACCCAGTACTGAAGTACAGTGTTCCCTCACTACTTCGCAGTTCACTTTTCGCGGATTTGTTGTTTCACGGTTTTTCAATAAACTCTAAAAGACTATTAAAAATTATTAAAAAATTACAATTTGCAGCATAAGGAAGGGAGGAAGGAGAAGCCAAAGGGAGAGAAAAGGAGCCCAAGCGGCAACAGGAGGAGAAGGAGGCGATTTATCAACACACGATTGGTTGATAAAGACTTAAAATAGTGTATAACTACTAAAATAATGTATAAATATTAAAATAAATATACTGTCCCTACTTCGCGGATTTTCACTTATTGCAGGTGGTCCTGGGACCTAATCCCCGCAATAAGTGAGAGAACACTGTACAGCAAATAAATGTTGTTAGGATAGCGGGACCTCTAAGTCTTACATATGGGATATGTATGTGTTTTCTGCCGTCCCCATGTCCTCCATATGTTTGGTGTCATCCACACCTACACAGAGATGGTGTTGCCCAGAATCAGGTGCAACGGACTTTGCTATGAATTAGTACAATACTTTGGCTGTACTAATTCATAGCGACTCTGAACTGAGGCTTCCCTGTCTTTAACTCCCCGTTTGATGCCTGACTTCAATGCCATACCTCTGCTAAGGAGACCGAATGTGTTACTGAGACATTCTTCTTCAAAGTGCTTTGAAATCCTTGAACAGAAAGATGGGGCCCTCTTATCCAGTCACCTTTTTTGTCTTCCCAACACATTGCCCTGAGCTTTCAGAGCTTTCTTCTGAATGTTGGCATTTCCCATGAATGAGATTTGCAAGCCAGATGCTCTGAATATATCTCATATGCCAACTAGATTTCCAGCTTGTGAGATCCCATCTGTATTCAGCAAAATGGTTTCTACATCTCTAGGTAGATTTTTGGTCTGTTGCAGCGCTCAGCTGACAGCCACATAAATAGGGATCCAGCCATGCCTTTCTCTATGTGTTTCAAAGCCATGGATGATCTCTCCAGAATATTTCTAGGCTAGAGAGCACTTCTGTTGCTCCTATGAAATAATCACTTGCCAAGTTCCTCTGTGTTTACTTCACATGTCCTTTTGATTTGCCCTCATTGCTCTTTATGGAGGAACAATGAGAGATAAAAGCAAGAAAGGGGCAAACATGGCTCCTTATTACACAACACGGTTATATCGCTATCATTCCACTTTAACAGCCGTGCCAAGATACTATATAATCCTGGTATTTAGAGTTTAGGACAGTGGTTCTCAACCTGTAGGTCCCCAGGTGTTTTGGCCTACAACTCCCAGAAATTCCTGCCAGTTTACCAGCTGTTAGGATTTCTGGAAGTTAAAGGCCAAAACATCTGGAGACCCACAGGTTGAGAACCACTGGTTTAGGAGGAGCATTTGGGATCTGAGCCACAGAGTTCTGGAGTGTCTCTAAATTATAGTACATATCCCAGAATTCCATGAGATGCAGCCATGGAAATTAAAGTGGAATAACAATTCTGTAAAACGTTTGATAATGCTTTTTAAATAGCATATCCGCACATAGAAGTGATTATAAGTGTCTTCGTTGGTTAGTACGTGCTTCAGTCTGTAGCTGAAATCAGCCAGCCACTTGAAAGAGCAGTGTGGATCCATTGCCTGGCACACTATGCTTCCTTGACAGCCAGAAGAAACGGAGACCAGGTTTGACGGCAATAATAGAGGTTTAATTTACTTTCAGGCCTGAAAGGATGTCTGATATAGAGTCTCCACGCAAAAGGAATTGGACATAACCATGTAATATCAAAACAAATGTTCAAAAGACCTGCTCTCTTCTCTGATTGGCTCAGGAGTGTCCAAGCGAGGATCCGGGCTTTCGTTATCTGGGGACACCCTGTAATGTCAGAGGTGGGTGGAGTCTCCTTTGTGGTGGGAAAAATAGAGCTGCTATTTGTCAGTTTCAAGCTAGAGCCATTTGGAAGGTCCTTCCAGGTGGAAAAGGTCAAGGCTTAGCAAATCATCTGAGGCAATATGCAAACAGTTCAGAATGGGATTACTATATATACTCGAGTATAAGCCTAGTTTTTCAGCCCTTTTTTTAAGACTGAAAAAGCCCCCCTCGGCTTATACTCGGGTGAGGATCCTGGTTGGCTTATATTTGGGTCAACTTATACTCAAGAATATATGGTACATTTATTATTTTTCTCTATTATTATTGGTATTATTACATTTATTATTTTTCTCTATTACTGTTGCTACTATTACATTTATTTTACTCTATTTTTTATTATTAATACATTTATTATTTCACTCTGATCTTATTATTATTATTGCATTTATTATTTTACTCTATTTATTATTACATGTATTATTTCCTGTATTTATTATTATTATTGCATGTATTATTTTACTCTATTATTATTATTAAAAGGATACGTAAGCACATTTACATTGAAGAAGATGAGAATAATGATTTGATCAGAGTTGGACAGTCTTATCTTAAACTTGAGCTTTGTGTAAATATTCAAAAACAGTTAACCTACTGATGCTTCAATTAACGTAATTTTATTGGTATCTATTTTTATTTCTGAAATTTGCCACCCTCAGCTTATACTGAAGTCAATGTTTTACCAGTTTTTTTGTGATAAAATTATGTGCCACGGCTTATATTTGGGTCGGTTTATACTCAAGTATATACGGTATATGTGTCTTTAAAAAAGATATTTTCCTCTTTGCTTTGCCTCCCTGAAGGGATTCCCTCCCAGCAGGACAACAGACTAGTTTCCTAATTGTACAAATCCCAATAGTTTCACAACCACATACACTCTATAAGTTCCTTTAGGTGCTCTGGATCATGTATGTGGTCGCCCTCTACCAGCACACTCCAGACCCCATTACATACATATGAGTCCCCCTTCGTTCATTTATAATCAATAAATCATATCTATGAATCCAAATATATGAGAAGCCTCAGAGTTATGGTGAAACTCTTCAGGAGAGGGGTTAGCCTATTGTCTGAGGAACATTTCGCTTTCACCTCCACAGGACTTTTCGGACTTGGCAACTGATTAATCCTTTAGGAGTTTCCGGGCTCCAGAGAGTTTTGTAGCTGAACATTTGTGCAAGATTCAGCTACTGAATCTTTGTATCTGTGAATATTATATTAATTTAAATATATGTAATAGAAACAATAGGTCTAACCCAGTCTTTAGGGAGGGGTATCAGTTTTTCAACATGTCAGCTTGAAGGAGGACTGATAGTTATTCTTTCTCAGGGACATTGGCAAGGTGCAGATGGAACCAAGAAACCACTCCTGGATGTTTCACCAAGAAAATGATGCAGACAAGGTCGCTAGTTGCATCTAATCTGTAAAATTAATGCACTTTCACTTTTACTTCCATGACTCAATGCTATGGAATTCTTGTAGTTGTAGTTTGATGAGGCACCAGCACTCTCTGACAAAGGCTAAAGACCTTGCCTACAACTTCCATAATCCCATAGCATGTAAAAGTGATGTTAAACTGCATTAAAGGTAACCGTTTCCCCTTGACATTAAGTCTAGTCAAGTCTGACTCTGTGGGGTGATGTTCATCTCAATTTCTAAGCTGAAGAGCTGACGTTGTCCGTAGATGCCTCCAAGGTCATGTGGCCAGCATGACTTCATGAAGCGGTACCTATTGATCTACTCACAATTGCATGTTTTCGAACAGCTAGGTTGGCAGAAGCTGGGGCTAACAATGGGAGCTCAACCCATCCATAGATTCAAACTGCCGACCTTCCAATCAGTAAGTTCTGCAGCTTAGTGATTTAACCCACTGTGCGACTGAAACGGCATTAAATGGTATCAAACTGTATTATTTCCACAAAATACATGCTCCCTAGCACCCTTACAGGAGCACATATATGGTTCCCTTGAAGCGCCTTTCTTCTTTAGGTTTTGACAAAGATGACATTTAGCTTAGAAGGTTTTCAAAGTGTCCCATAGTCTTTTTTCAGCATTCCCTTTCTGTAACCTGTACATCATAATATTTTCTGAAGTGATAAGCTGTCAGACTCATTCCTTGGAAAGGTTTGGTCATATATAGAACAGAGAGTTATTTGAAGCAAGAACTAACCATACGTTAAGAAGAAATTCATTTAACTGTGTATCCCCACCTTTTATTTCTTTTTAATGAAAAATGCAATAAGGAGCCCCTGGTGGCACAGCGGATTAAACCAGTAAGCTGATCGAAAGGTTGGCAGTTCGAATCCAAAGAGCGGGATGAGCTCCTGCTGTTAGCCCCAGCTTCTGCCAACCTAGCAATTTGAAAACATGCAAATGTTAGTAGATCAATAGGTACTGCTCTGGGCAGGAAGGTAACAGCGCTCCATGCAGTCATGGTGGCCACATGACCTTGGAGGTGTCTATGGTCAACACCGGCTCTTTGACTTAGAAATGGAGATGAGCACCAACCCCCAGAGTCATACATGACTGGACTTAATGTCAGGGGAAAACTTTTGACTTTCCCTTTACTAAGATGCAATCAGAAATTCTGGAATTGTTAATGTGGGTTAAGGCTGCTTCCCAAATCCTCAGATTAATTTACCGCTTCCTGTAACTGTTCTTTTTTTTTAAAAAGGGAGGTGGCTACATACCAGATCTAGTTCTGGCTTTGATACATGCTAGAAGTCACCATGTATCCTGAATCTCCACCCTTTTCCTTAGTGTTGTAGGGTGCCTCCAAAGACACAGCTCCTAATGCACCTAGTTAAAACCCACGGCACAGTCTTTCCTTCAGTATCAGATTTTGTGGAGCAAGAAATAAAGATTAGGAAAGTGAATGAGACAGTAAAAGCCTTATCCTAAACACCCTTCGTTTGATGCCTATGCCCTCCTCCAGCCCCCACTAGTATAAAAATCAGTGTGTTGTGAAGTCACACGCAGAAGGCTCCCTCTTTTTTGTTGGGGTGGAACGTCAAATACAGAGTCAAAAAACGAATGTGCTCCTTTTCCACTGTGAATTTTGATCGGCTCTTCCGGAACGCAGCCTAGTTGCTTTTTTTTCTGTCAGAAAGACCAGCGGGAGGTTTCTGTGAGAGAGCAACAAAGAGAAGAAACCAGGAAACCACAGCCTGGCAGGAAGTGAATGAGGGAGAACCATGAGAGAACCACAGCCATAAGCGTTGCAAGGAAAATCTTGAGGGCAGCCTCTAGTTCTGTAAAATGAGCAAATTAAAAGAAAACTCCCATCTGGATTTGGGCAAAGCTAATCCATGTAAGACAGATGATAAAAGCTTCTCTGTGAATAGCCAGTTCACCACCAATACCTTCAGTCCAAACTTCATATTTTTATGGACAGTTTCTTGATTTACTCTTTTTCTAATCCAGCAGCAACGTCTACAGTCACAGATGGTTTCAAGTCTCTCATTATGAGGATTCTCTTCTGATCTCCATTGTCAATCCACTATATGACCTGAAACTATTCGTTTCCTTTGTTCTGCTTCTAATGATGCATCTACACTGTAGAATTAATACAGTTTGACACCATTTTAACTGCTGTGATTTAGTGCTCTAGAATCCTGGGAGGTGTCATTTGGTGAAGCACCTGCACTATTTTACAGAGCAGGCTAAAGGCCTCATAAAACTACAAAATCCATGATTCTATATTATTGCACCATGTCAATTTAAAGTGGTGTTGAACTACATTAATGCTACAGTGTAGATGCACTCGTAGTGTGTCTCTTCAGCCAGGAACACTTGAGTTTGAAAAGAAAAGTCTCCTGTCTCTTTGATATGAAATGTTTTTAAAATCAAAAGTATGAATTGAATCAGATTCAGGGCTAATCAGAGTAAGGTAAAGGTGAAGGTTTTCCCCTGACATTAAGTCTAGTCGTGTCCAACTCTGGGGATTGGTGCTCATCTCCATTTCTAGGCTTAAGAGCCGGCATTGTCCGTAGACACCTCCAAGGGCATTTGGCCAGCATGACTACATAGAGTGCTGTTATGTAGGGATTTGTACCTTGAATTGGGTCCGGAAGCAAATCGGCAGTCAATGGAGCTGCTTTAAGAGGGGGGCTGTATGTTCTCTACAACCTGCCCCTGTAAGCAGTCTGGCTGCAGAACTTTGCATTAATTGAAGTTTCTGGACCGTCTTCAAAGGCAGCCACACATAGAGTACATTACAATAATCCATACGAGATGTAACAAAGACATGGACCACCATGGCCAAGTCTGGCTTTTCGAGGCATTGCCTCACCATAGAAATTCTGCACTTGCCACATGAAAATATCCCCAAATTTCTAGCACTGCAGAGAATAAGAAATGGAAAACCTTCCTTTGTTATATTCTCATTTCCTTTCTAACTTGACCTGACCATTTTCTTTGGATGCCTAAATCAGGGCTTAAACGTATCCACTTGGGACCCTTTTTGGCCCAATAAATGTTTACGTGACTCCAGATATATAAAATTGGAATAAAAATCAAACATTTATTGATAACTAATCAGAATTTGCTAAGCAGGCTGATTTTCCTTTTTATGAAGTACAGCTGAAGCATCTTCTGCAGAGTCCACTGTAAACACTGCACAACAGATTCATGAACTAGCCATTAGGTGACAGTTAGAAAAAATTCAGGACCCCAACATTGAACTAAGGGGACATTTGGGGTTGGGACTTAAACAATGTCCCTATTCTGGTTACCCAACCTTAATATTCAGTATTTATAGAATAGTTCCTAACAAACCATAACAGACCTATTCATGTTTGTATAATTTAAAATAACCACTATCACCTCATCACAAATCATCAGATACCCTTGAGTTTGTGGGTCGAGACTTTCAGCTTTATTGGTTAGTGGACCATATCTTGACTCTTTGGACTCTTTGCATAAATGTAGGAGTTAATCAATAGAAAGAGCTTTCCCTCATGTGGAGTAACAAGTAAACCTCTAAGAACCTAGCTCAGTGGTTCTCAACCTATGGGTCCCCAGGTGTAGCTTTATTGTTTTTTTAAATTATTCCACTAAGGTACTTTTCTTTCAAAGTAGTTTAGTTCTTTTTATATAAAACTAGCTTGGGTACCAGCATTGCCAGGATTATTTGAAAAAGTCAATTTTTAATTGTACAAAATGCATAAGGTTGCGAGTAAACTACAACTCACGTCATGCCAAGTTAACCTTGAAAAACTCCACCAGTAAAGTTTGTTATGTTGGGCAAGTTCACTCTAGATGCATAATTGGTGGGATTCAATGTACTCTCTGGCTGTGGAGTAAAGTACAACTCCCACTATGGTGAGTCAGTCCCTTCAAACATCTCCAGTAGGTTGAATTAGTCATGCAGGTTCTGTTTGCCAAGTTTGGTCCAGGTCAATCATTGGTAGGAGTCACAGTTTCTTTGGTTGTGGGTAAACTACAACTCTCAGAAAGGAAAGACATTTCCCCCAAACCCCTCCAGTAATCAAATTTCGGCATATCAGGTATGTGTGTCAAGTTTTGTCCAGATCCATCAGTGTTTGTGTTCACAGTGCTCTCTGAATGTGGGTGAACTAGAACTCTCCCAAATCATGGTCTCCTGGCCATGGGAGATCTGTGTGGCAAGTTAGTTCCACTTGAAAATTACCTAGGGCCGGCCCTGACTATAACCTGCAATGTCATTGGAGGGAGGACCATTGATGTCTCCTAATGGTGAGAGCTATAGTTGTTTGTGGAAGTGGGAGCTTATTTGTGTAAGTGGACATCCCAGTCACATACATACATTCATATTTTCATTTTTATTATGTGTATAGATGTTAGCTCCAACTTGGTGGTATTTAAACAACCATCCAATGGTTTGGATTGAAAGTACAGAAACTGTCACATATGGAGCTGCCTTATACTGAGTCAGATTGTGGGCCCATCTAGGCCAGAAAGTAGTGGCAGCTCTCCAAGGTCTCAGGCAGATGTCTTTTTCCTGGCCATTCTTTTTATATGAGATCATTCAGATTGAAGGAATTGTGATAAGGATGGAATCGTCTGTAGCATGTGCCTGTTTTATGATAATCGATGGAAATGTCAGCACCTATTAATTCCTCTTTTCCTGCCCTCCAATCTTCAGTCACAGAACACACATGACTTAGTTTGCCATATCATTCTGGTAAACAGTCTTTGACAATATGCAAAAGAGAACCTGAACACTCATCTAAATCTAAAGCAGCTCATTTTGGAAAATCAAAGCCAACAAGTGCCTTTTAAGTCCAATAAACAAAAAAGACATGATTTTTCAGGAAGCCAAATTATGAAAGAAGGTCCCATGCCAATGATGCATTGGTAAAGATGAAGGTTAAGTCTAGTCATGTCTGACTCTGTGGGTTGGTGCTCATCTCCATTTCTAAACCGAAGAGCTGGAGTTATTCATAGACACCTCCAAGGTCATGACTGCATGGAGCACCGTTATGTTCATGCTGGAGTGGTATCTATAGATCTACTCACATTTGCATGTTTTCGAACTGCTAGGTTGGCAGAAGCTGGGGCTAACAGCTCACTCTGCTCCCCAAATTCGAACCTGCAACCTTTTGGTCCACAAGTTCAGCAGCTCAGCGCTTTAACACGCTGTGCCACTGCGGGCTCCCTAATGATGCATATGCAACACCAAAGAAAAGAAGAAACAACCAAAAACCATGGAACCTTGATTCAGGAAGTAGGGCATGAGAGCTTTAGTGGAAGAATAATCCAAGCCACTCAAGTTAAAATGTTAAACAAATGAATGAGGCTATGAAACAAATTAATATAACAGTAAAGTTTTAATTTCTTCCTTTTTTTCCATTACTGCCCCTTTTAGAAAAGACTTTTTTTCCCACTGGCTGCACAGACAGCTTCTCTGTCTTCCCAAGATGATTTTGGCGAGCTTGAGTTGGCAATTTATGTCTCTGCTGCATTTTACCTCTGAGACTTGGATAACTGCAGGGTGCATGTCGAAGAATCAAGGCTTCCGTGCATCCCACGTAATCAGAATGTTAATGAAGAGCAGGAAATGGTGCCTTCCTAGAAGCTATTGGGCTTATCGGGAATTTGTGCCACTCACGCAGATTTCCTCCTTTGCATTATCATAAGGAAAGAGCCCGTTCGGTAAAGGAGCCCCAAGGAGGCTGAGGCATCTGTTGTGGTCCTCGGGAGAAGATTATAAAGCATGGTGAAGGGTCAGGCCGACATTCCTCTCCATATACTGCATAATTGCAGCAAGAGAAAATGGAACACTTGGCTGTGAAGGGAATATGGAGTGGCACAAACCCAGCATTGTCCAGAAAGGAAAATGACTTTGAGGAGTTCACTGCCTCTTCCACATCTGCTTCCTCAACCTGTTGCCCACCAGATGGATTTTAGATACAACTTCTATAATCCCGTGTCTATCTGAAGAATTCTGGGAGTTGCAGTCTAATTTATTGGAAGGGCAGTGGGTTGGGGAAGAATGGGGTATGACTTCCAAACAACCAGAAGGAACTAGACAAGGATACCCACTTTCACCACTTTTATTTATATGAGTTCTCAGAGTTCTTTGAAGAGACATACGATGTGGGGAAAGGATTTCTGCAATAAAGATTAAAAAGGGGAATTATAAACTGCACACATTAGGTGATAATTTGGTGATTACCTTACAAAAGCCATTGAGTGGAATTGAATAAAAGTCTTAATTGGTAAAGGTAAAGATTTTCCCCTGACATTAAGTCTAGTCATGTCTGACTCTGGGGGTTGGTGCTCATCTCCATTTCTAAGCTGAAGAGCTGCCGTTGTCCGTAGATGTCTCCAAGGTCATGTGGCTGGCATGACTGCATGGAGCACTGTTACCTTCCCGCAGAAGCGTTACCTATTGATCTACTCACATTTGCATGTTTTTGAACTGCTAAGATGGCAGAATCTGGGGCTAACAGTGGGAGCTCACTCCACTCCCCAGATTCGAACCACCGACCTTTCGGTCAGCAAGTTCAGCAGCTCAGCGTAGCATTTGTTGGATTTTCTTAGTGGGTCTGTAGATCATTTGGAGGTAGTGTTTCTTCTTTAGCTTCCCTATGTGGTCAGTGGTTCCCTTGATGTATGGAAAGAACACTTTTCCTCTGGATGGGTCTTCGTCTTTACTCTCGTGGCTTGTTCTTGGTCTTGCAACTCTTCTGATATCTGTGGTGGAGTATCCATTGGCCTGTAGAGCCCAGTTTAGGTGGTTCAGTTCACCGTGAAGGAGGTAGGGTTCACAGAATCCACAGTCTGCCAGGGCTTTGATTGTGATTCTTTTTTGATTTGGGTGATGGTTGGGAGTTTTTATGTAGGTATTTACCAATTTTAAGTTCTGACGACTAATTTGAAAAGTGTTTCTGTTCAAGAAAAGAGTTAACACTAAGAAACCTGGATGGTGATGCCTATATTATTCTTTGTAGCTGAATGAAGATAGATTGGAAGCCAACAGCTTTTCTTTTTTCTTTAATGTATCATCTCCTTTTCTGTTTCTTTGTTTTCGTTCTTTTTCTTACCACCTTTTATGTTTCTGTTCTATACTCCTTAATTATTATTATTTTTACAAAAAAAATTCTCTTTCTCTTTTTTAAACTTTGAATGCAACTTTTAAGATCTTTCAAAAAGAAAATAAAGAAACAACCAGAATCCAGTGAATAAAACCCCCAATAATTTGGAATCAGTAAGCCCACAATATCTAGGACCTTGAAGCTTAAGCAGAGCTGCTACCAACTTCTTTTTCTATTTTGTGGGAAGAAAACATAGCCTGGCTTAAAGCCCCGTGGTTTGTCTCATCTGGAATTTGGCAGTTTGAACTCTGAGATCATCCAGCTGAGACCACACTGAAAAGCTTGTCATTACATTTCAAGGCTTGGGTGATTCAGGCCACAATTTGAGAAAACTCAGAGGAAACAGGCACATGTACTTTCAAGCGAAGGGTTTTAACTGTTGAAGAAATTAAAAATAAAGAGAAACTTTCCAAATGCATATGCAAACTTGGCTGAGTAGTAAACATTGAACACCCTTGTCAAGAAGGACAATGAAGAGAACTCTGCCTCTGGATTGCAAGAACTCATAAAACCTTGAGTCCAAAAACCTTTGGAAGAAAAATCGTTGCTTCTGCCTTGTCATTGTAAAGCATGTTGTGGATGTAGATCAGAGGGTTACCTGAGACCAGGGGTCCCCAAACTAAGGCCCGAGGGCCGGATGCGGCCCTCCAGGGTCATTTACCTGGCCCCTGCCCTCAGTTTTATAATATAATATTTTTATATCAGTTTTAATAATATAATATTGTAGATACATATAATATTGATAGAAATATTATAATGTAATTGTTGTGACTGCACCTTCGGGGATTATGGTTGATGGGGATGGAATTCGAAGAGGAAGAAAAAACCCTCGTGATGAGGTTCACTGGAGGAGTTGCGCAGGAAGCGACTTAGAGAGCTATATGGGGGATCTTCTGAGGAAGATTCAGATGGGGAGATGGATGCTGAGGAACAGGTGGTGGCTGGGGAAGCGGGCACTGAATGGGCACAGCCACCGGAGATGTCTGGGGATTTGGGGTCTATGGATACTTCTGAACCTGGGGTTTCTGCAGGAGCTGATCCCAATTGGGATGCTTGGAGAAGGGAGGATGGTTCTTTAAGTGTTCATGGGGCTAAGTGTGGGCAGGATGATTGGGACTCCGACAAATTGCTAGGTACTCCAGATCCACGAGCTCTAGCTGTGTGGAGCTCAGACTCTGAGTAGATTTGGGACACCTGGTGTTTGGGTGTGAGTGTTTGGTCACCCAGGAGGAAGGGGAATAAAATGGAAATGTTTGGCCACTGCACTTTGCGTGTGGCAAGGTGTTGCTGAGGCGCCATTGGGATCTCTGTGTTTCCATGAAGACTGGACTTGGACTATGATTTGAATCTGCTGTTATCACCTAGCTTGGCTCTCGCTGTGTCTTATCGTGGACCTGTTTTGGATGACTGCACCCTCTTCAGACCTTGGATCGGAATTTGACCTTGCTACTGCCTTCGCCCTGTGATTGATGACTACTATCGGCTTTTGACTCCTGGCTTGCTCTTTGGACACCGCTGTTATCTCCTGACCTGACCTTGGAATCCCGGACGACGTCTTTTCACCATCCTTTTGGAGCCTTCGGCTTTATCCACATTGTGGAAGCAGTCTACTGCATTCTTAGTTTGTTTGTTTGTTTCCTGACCAATTTGGTGTTTTCTTTTGGGAACTGTTCCTTTGAAAACTACAGAGCCGGCTGGCAGGGCTTGGACTCAGAAAGTGCAGTTTGCACTAAGTTTGTTTAGCTTTGTTTTTACCTGCTTGTGTTGCTGAATTATATTTTTGTTTGAACTGCTCTTGAAGCACTGATAGTGAAGTGTTTCAAGGGTTTTTTTTCTGTGTTAACATTACCTTTTGGCTTATCTGCTGAATAAACTCTATTTTTGTTCGCTAATTGGCGTCTGACTCTTGACAGTAATACAATGTAATACTAATAATAATACCATATAATAATATTAATTATATATTATTTATTACATGTAATATTACTAATAATATTACAATATAGTGGTATAATTCAATATAATATATAATGCTAATGTTGTTCTATGCTAATAATATATTATATATAGATATAAATTGTAAGTCGCTCTGAGTCCCCTTCGGGGTGAGAAGGACAGGATATAAATGTAGTAAATAAATAAATAATAAATAAATAAATTTTTGACTTAGGCTCACCCAAAATCTGAAATGACTTGAAGGCACACAACAACAATAATCCTAATTAACTTGACTATCTTGTTGGCAGGTCCACACGTCCCACTGAAATCCTGATCGGTTTGAGTTGGTTAAAATTGTTTTTATTTTTAAATATTGTATTTTTCTTTCGTTGTTGTTGTTGTTGTTGTTTTTGCACTACAAATAAGACATATGCAGGGTGCATAGGAATTTGTTCATTTATTTTTCTTCAAATGATCATTCGGCCCCTCAACAATCTGAAGGATTGTGGACCGGACCTCTGCTTTAAAAGTTTGAGGACCCTTGCCTGAGACCCTCCAAATGTTGCTGGATTGCAAATGACAGTATTTTACACCACTGACTGTGCCAACTAGGCATGATAGGAATTGCAATCTGACAATACCTGTAAGGCCACAAGTTGCCACTAATTTAAGTGGTTGGAGACCTATCACTGAGTAGATTTGGATGAACTCCCACTGCAACATGGAGTTGAATCATAATGCTGAATGCCTCTGTGCTGGATTAACCAACTGCGAAAAAGTCTTAAAACTCCAGTGAAACGAGGAAACACTGGAATGGGGGAAGAGTTTTTTATTAATTTGGAAAAGTAAAGGTTTTCCCCTGACATTAAGTCTATTTGTGTCCAACTCTGGGGGTTGATGCTAATTCTCAATTTCTAAGCCAAAGAGCCAGCGTTGTCCATAGACACCTCCAAGGTCATGTGGCTGGCATGACTGCATGGAACGCCGTTACCTTCTCACCAGAGTAGTACCTACTGATCTTTTCATATTTGCATGTTTTCAAACTGCCAGGTTGGCAGAAGCTGGGGCTATCAGTAGAAGCTCAACCCACTTGCCGGAATCAAATCGTCAACCTTTCGGTCAGCAAGTTCAGCAGCTCAGCAGTTTAACCCACTGCACCACTATATCAGGTATTAATTAGACCTGAATATTCTTCTTGCTTGTTTCACTGCGTTATTTTTCTCATGTGCATGCACTTTCCTTCTCTCTCAACATATGGAACAAAAACTCTCTTATGAGTCTGTTCAGAATTCTTTCACATACATAAAAAAATGAAATCTAATAAATCAAGTATGTTAATTCTACTTTACAAGGCATATTTTTGGCCTGTCTGAGCCAATTGGTCAAGAGGTGCCAGCTCAATGGAAGCATTTCTCTGCCACTGTCAGTGGAAGGAGCAGCCAGGAAGCTAAAGGGCTCAGAGTCCATTGTCGTAGCCACGAGGTGAGCTCCAGCTGTCAGCCCTAGCTCCTCCCAACCTAGCAGTTCGAAAACATGCAAACGAGTGTAGATCAATAGGTACTGCCTCAGCAGGAAGGTAAACGGTGCTCCATGTAATCATGTCGGCCACATAACCTAGGAGATGTCTACGGACAACACAGGCTCTTCGTTTAGAAGTGGGATGAGCACCACTCCTCAGAGCTGGAATGGGAAACCTTTACCTTTATCTGTGTTTGTTGTTTCTAGGCATTGAATGTTTGCCCTGCATCTGTGTTTGTTGGAATCTGGCCTGAGTCCCATCGGGGAGATAGGGCAAAATACATATAAAGTATTATTATCAATAATAATAATAATAATAATAATAATAATAATAATAATAAAAAGCAGGGGCTATGGGTATGAATATACAACTTCTCAAAGCTTTAAGTACTGCTTTTTATAAATCATCTATAATATTACCTATTATCTGATCATCTAATAGGTTATTAATTTACAGTTTTTGCAATCCAGAAAGGAATTAATTTATTTACTCTTTGTTGACATATTGCCATTACTGTTGTACCACTGGAAAATACTCTGTATTAATTTGCATCTCTGATCAGCAACATTCTGTATGGGCTCCCCTTCCTAAAATTCCCTTCTCACTTGTTCACACAGGCCATAATATCAGAACATTGCCTTGTTTGTGTAGGGACCTGGTAGCAATCACTTAGTCCCTTTGTTGCTGTGGCCTCTTCTCCTCACCAGCTGGAACCTCTCCTAGGTTGCTTATCATGTGCCATCTTGACCACACTCTGATGATGCTTAGCCACATGTATCCTGGCTTTCATCTTTGAAATATTGAAGTCATGTGAGCTATTTGAAAGGCTTGCTGTTCCTGGAGGCTTCAGTCTTTCCATCTGTAACAACAACAACAACGTTTGGGAGAGTCTGGGTGAGTCAAGGGATCAGAAAAACAGCCTGGAGTTGCATGGTATCCCAAGACCAAGACCAGATGCAAACTAGTATGCAAATAACCAAATCTTTAAAAGCACAGTCAAAAGCTGACGACAGTTACAAATACAAAATATATGAACATTATATAGTTAAGAGTATAGAATTTGCAGCCACAAGATGTGACACTGGCTACCAAATCAGAGGGCTTTAAAGGGGGATTATTGGACAGCGAAGGATAAGGCTTTCAGTAAGTACCAGTCATGATGTCCATATGCTACTTGTAGGACGAAAAGCTCTAAGCATCTGCAAATATCAGTTGCTGGCACAATAACATGGAGAGAAGGTTCTTCCCATCGAATTCCACTTCCAATGGGTGCCTAGTTGGTTTCTGTAAGGACAAAGAGCGTAACTTTGCATGATCCAGCAGATTACTTCTTTTTAAAAAAATAAATTAAACAATTTCTTCCTTTGCTCAGCCTTCCTTTTGGCCCAGCTCTCGCATCCATAGTTTACTATGGGGAATACCATTGCTTTAACTATGCGGACCTTTGTTGACATCACACTGGCAACGAATGTCCGCATAGTTAAAGCAATGGCATTCCCCATAGTAAACTATGGATGCGAGAGCTGGACCATAAGGAAGGCTGAGCGAAGGAAGATAGACGCTTTTCAACTGTGGTGTTGGAGGAAAATCCTGAGAGTGCCTTGGACCGCAAGAAGATCCAACCAGTCCATATGCCAGGAAATAATGCCCGGCTGCTCACTGGAGGGAAGGATATTAGACGCAAAGATGAAGTACTTTGGCCACATCATGAGAAGACAGGAAAGCTTGGAGAAGAGCATGATGCTGGGGAAAATGGAAGGAAAAAGGAAGAGGGGGCCAACCAAGGGCAAGATGGATGGATGGTATCCTTTAGGTGACTGGCTTGGCCTTGAAAGAGCTGTTGGCAATGGCCAACAGGGAGCTCTGGAGTGGACTGGTCCATGAGGTCATGAAGAGTCGGAAGCAACTGAACGAGTAAACAACAACAAACAATTTCAAATTTCTCAGATTTATTTTAAAAGTGATTACTATATAACATCATACTACAAGTCAATAGATGTGAAGTATTTAACAATAACCTCTGAAGATGCCAACCATAGATGTGGGCGAAATGTCAGGAGAGAATGCTGCTGGGAGATGTCTATACAGCCCAAAAAACTCACAGCAACCTAGTGATTCTGGCCATAAGAGCCTTCAACAACACATTTAACAATAAATCATTCCATATATTGGTACTTAAAAGGCTGAAGAATTGCGTATTCTTGTTTTATAAAAGTAATTGGAGGGTTGCTGTGAGTTGTCTGGGCTGTACGGCCATGTTCCAGAAGCATTCCCTCATGACATTTTGCCCACATCTATGGCAGGCATCCTGAGAGATTGTGAGGTCTATTGGAAACTAGGCTAGTGGGGTTTACATATGTGGGAAAATGTCAGGAGAGAATGCTTCTGGAGCATGGTCATATAGCCCAGAAAACTCACAGCAACCCAGAAATTCTGGCTATGAAAGCCTTCGACAACACAAAGTAATTGAATACCAAATTGAATGAAAATTTGTTAATGCTGCATTATCTCTTCTATTTTGCATTTGTAAGATGAGGGTTGGGTTTTGTTTGGTTTGGACTACAGTGTTCCCTCACTTATCACTTATAACCCGCAATAAGTGAAAATCCACAAAGTAGGGATGTTGTATTTATTTTAATATTTATACATTATTTTAGTAGTTATTCACTATTTTAAGTCTTTATCAACCAATCATGTGTTGATAAATCACCTCCTTCTCTTCCCATTGCCGCTTGGGCTCTTTTCTCTCCCTTTGGCTTCTCCTTCCTCCCTTCCTTAGGCTGTAAATTGTAATTTTTTATTATTTATAATAGTCTTTTAGAGTTTATTGAAAAACCGCAAAACAGGGAATCCGTGAAAAGTGAACACTCAGGGAATGCATGAAAAGTGAACACTCAGGGAATCCGTGAAAAGTGAACCGCAAAACAGGGAATCCGTGAAAAGTGAACACCTATAAACCAAAGGGCACTTCTGAACTTCTCCTTTTCCTACCATCTTGAATCACAGAGACAACTTGGGCTTTTGATAGACTTACATCATTAGTGGCCTAGCTCTTCTTAATCACAAAAGGTTCATGAGATAATGTACATTAAAAAAAAACTTAACTAAAATTACAATGAGTTATATATATATATATTTAAAACTATCAGTAGTAGCAAGAAAAGAATTCAGCAAAATCAAATAATATTAAAAAGTTTTAAAAGATAGAGCCTTTGTAAAATACTTCACACTAATATTTACTTACTTACTTATTTAATGTGTCAGAAGCAAATTGAAAATACAATTATAATTAAAAACCACAAACAAAGTTAAAAACGTTGTGATATTTAAAAACCACAAAGTTAAAAACTTGGCATTATTGCTAAATTTCCTTTGACCAAAAGCTGATCACTACCATAGAAGTGCCTCTGGTGTTGTAAGAAGGTCCTCCATTGTTCATGTGGCAGGGCTCCGGCTGCATTGTAGTAAGTGCTCTGTGGTTTGCTCTTCTCCCCACTCACATGTTGTGGACTCCACTTTGTGGCCCCATTTCTGCATCTCGTGGCACCAGAGCACAGTCTGTTCAGCGCCTTCCAAGTCCCAAAGTCTTTTGTGTACCCAGGAGGGAGTCTCGCATCTGGTATCATCCACTGATTGAGGTTCTGGGTTTTAACCTGCCACTTTTGGACTCTTGCTTGCTGAGATCTTAGGAAGCTATTTTCTTGATTTAAGATGTTGGCATGCTGGCTGATATCTGAACAGAGGACGGACCAGAGATGTCAATGCCTTGGTCCTTTTATTATTGGCTGCTACTTCCCAATGGATGTCAGGTGGTGCAATGCCAGCTAAACAGTATAATTTCTCCAGCTGTTTTGGGCGTAGACAACCTGTGATAATATCTCATTAAGAGCCACATCCATTGTTTTAACGGAGTGAGATGTATTTCATACTGGACATGCATACTCAGCAGTAGAGTAGCAAAGCACATGGCAGATGTCTTCACTGTGTCTGGTTGTCATCCCCAGGTTATACCAGTCAGCTTTCGTATGATATTGTTTCTAGCACCCACTTTGATATTCAAGCAGTGCTAGGTCAGAATTTCTTTGCAAAGAGCCAAGATTACTAACCTGCTCCACTTTCCTCCTATTTGTATTTAGTTTCAATCTCTCATGGCTCTACTAATAAACTAATAAAAGTGAAGGTATCAATATCCTAAACTGATGTGTTCAGGTAAACATATGAAAGGATATTTGTGGAATTTTAAATAGTAACACATTTACTATAACATACGCTTTTGCAGTGGGTGGGTTACAGTTCAGACGTGTGAAGCGTTTTAAATAGACTTTAGGCCACCTAAAACATAGGACACTACATCAGTTTTTAAAATACCATATTCCTTTTATTTTGTGTTTGCAAGCTCACAATGGGTGGCGCAATGGGTTAAACCAGTGGTTCTTAACCTGGGACCTCCAGATGTTTTCGGCCTTCAACTCCCAGAAATCCTAACAGCTGGTAAATTGGATGGGATTTCTAGGAGTTGAATCCCACAAGGTTAACTCCTTGTGCTGCTGAACGGCTGACCTGAAGGCTGGCAGTTCAAATCCGCAAGATGGGCTCAACTCCCATCTGTCAGCCCTAACTCCTGCCAACCTAACAGTTCAAAAACATGCAAATGTGAGTAGATAAATAGGTACCGCTTTGGTGGGAAAAGGCAATCTTGCCAGCTACATGATCAGGAGGTGACAATGCAGGTTCCTCGGCTTGAAAATGGAGAAAAACAACTTCCAGAACCAGAAATGAGCACTGCCTCCAGAAGCCGGAAATGAAAGGATAAGCCTTGCCTTTCCTTTTTTTGCATGTCTCATTTTATATGTGATTGTAAAAGCATTGTAAAAGCATTTAATGTTTGCCTATGTATGTAACTTCTGTAATCCGCTCTGAGTTCCCTAGGGGAGAAAGGCGCAATATAAATAAAGTGTAGTATTATTATTATTATTATTAGTAGTAGTAGTAGTAGTAGTAGTAGTATGTGGCTGCTCTTCAGCACAATAAGAATGAGCACGTCCTGGTTGTACTGGATCAATCATATTTCATATACTGGGGATTGAGGATCTTTTGGACCACCTACATTCAAATAAGCTGCTCATAAGTACCTGCAAGTTTTTATTAATTCATTGGTAACCTTGTATATTTAATACTGCACAAAAGAAATTGGCAACCTTTTTTCTGTCAAAGTTTACATTCTCTGAAGAGTAATTTGTCAGGTGTCAAAAATGGCAGTGGGTGAAGATGCAGCCCAAAATTTGTCTCTACATCGCCTGAGTAGGAGGAAGAAAACGGGAACACGGAAAAGAGAAAGGAAAAGAAGCAGAACGAGGAAAGAAAACTGGAAGGATGGAAAGAAGGAAGACGAGAGGGAGGAACAGCAGGAAAAGTTTGGAAAAGAAAATGGAAATAAAATCTTGTTTCTGGGTTTGCTTCACTGAGAAAACACAAAAAACGACACATCGGACTCTGTATATGAGCGTGCTATTTTTGCCGTCATCTGCTTCGTCTCAGCAGGGGGTGGCTATGTCCCTCTTCCCGCAGTTTTGTCTTGACTGTCAAGGTCACATTCCTTCAAGTGTTCCTGCATGCCTCTTTCCAAGTTCACCATGACACAGTTTCCACGTCCAACATTCTTCTTGCTGTCTCCTGGAGATTTTCTGCTTGTTTGGAAATAATGGAAGGTGTGCCAATAAATGTGTTGCAGCTCAATACTCCTAAACGTCTGTTTCCTCATCTGAGAAAAAGAAAGTCCTCCTTTCATATTTTCCATCTCCTGATAACTAAAGGATCTTCCAGTACATACTCCTGCAGAAAAATACCACTCTGTATCATCCCACTGTAAGAACCTTGGATGGTAATTTCAAACCACTGTTGAACGGTGCAAGAGGCCACTTTAAATTCGCTCTCAATCATCCAAGGAGCCTACAATGTGGATACTTTATGTGAATGAGCCTTACCAATGCTTTGGCAACTTTTATGCAGGACATGATCAAACATCCAATTGTTATTGAAAAGACTATTCCTAAACCATATGAGATGGGGTGAGCAACTGAGGTTCATCAGGAGAGGAATGTGTTCTCTGCTGTGCTGTACTCCAACACAACTTTTTAAGAGGACTAAAAAAAAACAATTCAGGGAAATACACACCATGTCTATACTTTTGCAACCACATACTCATTGTTTCCAACACATTGGCTGTATCCACACTACAGAATTAATGCAGTTTGACACCACGTTGATTGCCATGGCTCAATGCTATGGAATTCTGGGATTTGTAGTTTGGTGAAATATTTGCCCTTCTCCATCATAGAACTTTGGTGCTGCATCAAAGTACAAATATAATTCAAAATCAGAGCCGGTCCAACAATGAGGCGAATTAAGCAGTCTCTTGGGGCACAAAACAAACGGGGGCGCAGTTGAGACTGCTTTTTCTGTTGATTTCTTGTAAAACATGATATTTTGGTGCTTAATTTGTAAAATCTTAATGTAATTTGATGTTTAATAGGCTCTTCCTTAATCCCTCTTTATTATCCAACATTTTCACTTATCCAATGTTTTTATTTTTCAGTGATTGGTTTTCAGTGATTGGTTTGGGGGGGGGGGGGGGGTGCCAAAATTCTGTTCGCCTACACTTGAAAAATACCTAGGGCCGGCTCTGTTAATAATAATAATAATAATAATAATAATAATAATAATAATAATAATAATGCCACCCTACTCATATCTGCCCACATTATTCACCGATCACATAGACCAGTGGTTCTCAACCTCTTTAATGCCATGACCCCTTAACACGGTTTCTCATGTTGTGGTGATCCCCAAACAGAAAAATATTTTTATTGCTACTTCATAACTGTAATTTTGGTACTATTATGAATCATTATGTAAATATATGATATGCAGGATGCATGTTCATTCACTGGACCAAATTTGGCACAAGTACCCGATACACCCAATTTTATTTAGGGGGGTAGGGGGGGATGGTGGTGTTAAAAAAAAATGCCTCAGTACTTCCAGATATCCTAAGTTGCAGATCATACCTCTCCTAGTCTCTCTCTTTTATCAACATTGGGCTGTTTTAATATTAGTTACCCGAGGATTGTATTTATGTCCATCTTTAATAGAGTTCTATTTTCTCATTCTTCAAATAAATTCTTAGTTTATTCCAATCTGTCGGCTGTCCGTGTGGTCTGTTCTGTGTCATCAATTGTGTCAAAGTGTCCATATTCCTAATGTCTAGGATTTTTAATAGCCATTTTTCAGTGGAGGGAGTTTCTTGTGTTTTCCATAGTTGTGCTATGCATATCCTAGCAGCAGTCATTAGGTAGGTGAACAGCTTGTTTGTGTTTAGGTCCATTTGAAAATCTGTTAGACCAAGCAAGAAATATTCTGGTTTGAACACAAATTTTCTTTGTAGTATTTTTTCTGTCTTTTTATGTATATCGTGCCAGAATTTTTTCACTTTTTTACATTTCCACCACATGTGGATGAAGTCAACCTTGTGTTTCCCGCATTTCCAACATTTCCCATTGTTTTTGCTCTTGCTGAATTTGGCTATTCTTTCTGGTGTTGGGTACCATCTGTAAAACATTTTGTACCACTTTACTTTTAGTTCTGCTGAGTATGTATATTTTAGCTTCTTTGACCACATTTCTTCCCACTCACCCATATTTATCGTGTGACCTACATTCCTTGACCACTTTATCATCACTTCCTTCACCTGTTCATCCTCTGTCTCTGACTGGCTTGACCTTGAAGGAACTGGGGGCGGTGACAGCCGACAGGGAGCTCTAGCGTGTGCTGGTCCATGAGGTCACAAATAGTCGGAAGTGACTGAACGAATAAACAACAACAATTGAATGAAGGGTTTCTGGACCAAGAATATCATAAAGTTATTCCAGAGGACCTAAAATGAATGAGGACCTATTCCAGAGGACACATATAGATTGTGTGATGTCACACCCAAGCCTTTGGGAAAAACTATAGTGTCTGGCTTTACTCGGGGGCTATCTGTATACCTTCTGTTAAGATCAAGACCCTTAACATACAGAGGCACTTTAGGCAAGGTGAAAAGATAACCAGAATGAGTTTACTGAAAACAAGATGAATAAAGGGTTAACTCCATCTGTATTTATGATAACATAGTTTAGGACAATATATTACAAAAAGAGATTTTGCTGATTGCAGTCATCTCTCTGGAGTCCTTAAAAGTCTTCGGCCTCTGATGCAAAGCGATGGTTTACAAGCTGGTGCTCATAAGCTGTCTCAATTTTCTTCCTTGTGAAGCTTAAGCTGGTCAAAAGCTTCTGTTGTCTCTGGGACTCGTGGTATATGAATACTGGCTGAATGCAGGTGCTAAGGATGCCTGTTTTGGATTGCTTGGGCCTAGGATTACCAGACAATGCCCAAGACTCTGGTCACTGTAGCTCTGGTTCAGAAAGAGGAGGAGTCTAGTAGGAGAGCTCTATACAGGCAAATGGAATATATCAACTAAGGCTGAACTCTAGGGGTTTTTTTATGCTCCGCTCAAAACTAATACAAAGGGAGGTATCTACACTATTGGGAAAACCTATAGACAGGGGAAACTAAAGCAAAGGAGAGGAAAAAGCAGAGCTAAGATTTCACAGACTGCATACTATTTTGACATTCGTGGATAAATGAAACCATAGATACCTGTTTCCCAAATACGGGAGTCATACTGTACTTCCTGGAGGGAATTTTGGTGCATGAGAATACTATTTTGAAAATAGGCTAGCAAACTTTATGAAGATGGATTAACTATCAGCAAGGAGCAATGTCAATTTAAAATAGATTTCATGACCTATCTAGGGCACACCACTTCACAAAGAAGAATACTGCCAAATTGAACTTAGTAAAAGCCTTTGATGAAGTTCCATAACTAAACAACAAAGGTGAGCTTCAGTCTATTCTGAGACTTTTTGAGTACTTCTCACACTGTACAAATCAATTTGCTACTAAGTTTATATTTGCTACCTTAAAGAATAAAGTAAAATATGTAAAACTTTAAAAGTTCTAACTACTGTCTTTACTGAAAGAATTGCAAGTCAAACTATTCATAAGGAAAGGATTGCTCAATGAGCACTGTAATGGAATTTAATTTTAGACGTACTGTATAGCATTAATGCAGTTTGACACCACTTTAATGGTCATGACATCTCTGCCATAAAGTGCTGGTATGTCACCAAATTACAAATCCCAGGATTGCATACCATTGAGCCATGGCAGTTAAAGTGGTTTCAGACTTACTACCATGGTGGTTTCAGATTTACTACCATGGTAACTTAAAGACACCAGATCCTTATCTGATCTAGAAAGCTATGGAGACAAAGGTTTGATTCCCCACTTGGCCATGGAACCCACTGGGTGACTCTGGGCAAGTCACACAGCCCCATAAACCTGTGATAGCTTTGACTTAGGGTGCCATAAATTGGAAATGACTTCAAGGCACAATCACTATTTGTATATTCATTTCAAACTAAAGAGATATGTTGCATTTTTAAAATTACATGCTTCACTTTTGAGCTGTTGAAAAGTTTGTCTCTGGAGAACCTCTGTAGGAGGACAAAAGCAAACTAGAGGATGAATGAGGACAAGAGGACATGGACGAAAGGAAAAAAGCTCTTTTAAAATAAACTCTCTGTCTCTCCCTCTTGCATTTAAAACTTGCACCTGGAGTTCTCTAGCTAAGAAAACAGCATACGCACCTACACACACAAAATCACTTCTCTTGCTTCCCCATTCCTCCCACTATGTGGGCTGATGAAGAAAGAAGGATCATTCTTGGCAGGGGGTTGAACAAATCACTTGCAGAGGGTACTTGAAATGAAGTTAATGAACACATGCAATTAGGCTACAGACTTGCCAAGCCCTGTCCTATACAGTTGCCCTTGAATACCATTCTGAAGCATCAGCTGTGACAGAATGTGCATCTTCCTTTGCAAGGCCCTTCCCTCCTGAAAAGGTCTTTAGCTGCCTTCAAAAGGATAGTATGAATGCTATTAGTCTACTTTCCTATTAGCAAGAGAGTTCCAGAGCCTGGGAGCAGCCTTCAAAGAGGCCCCTCTTCTATCCAGTAGGCTTATGCAATCCGGGTAAATCGTGAGCCATTTCATGTCCCGGCTTTTGGTGGGGGCCTCAATTCATTTTTTGGGAGCCTCTTGAATACGAGAGGGCAGAGATCTGTTTTTACTCTGAGGATGCTTAAAAATCTGTTTTCTATCGGCCCATTATGGGGGGGAGGCTTCCCAGGCTTCTCTTCCCTTCATTTTAGGCATTTAAGCTGTTTGTTTCTACACTAGAGGAGAGGCACTCGGCTGCAGGCAGGCACGCACATTAAGGAGGCTTCTTGTTTTTAAAACTGTTTGTTTCTGCTCTAGAGGAGAGGCGCTCAGTCGTGCACGCTTTCTCTCAACAGCACCAGCATGCCATGCAGCTTTCCAAGAGGCATTTTAAGGAGGTACAGGGAAGGAAGAGCTATGACCTGTAGCTCAGTAGAGCTATCCTCCTTGGACTACCTTAAAAATCCCCTGTTTTTAGTGCCTGCAATCTCCTTTCTGCTTGCCAGTTTTGCTTCCTTAAAGCTGCTTCTACTTTTATTCTAGAGGAGAGGTAGGCTTCTCTTTTCATTTGCTGGGATTACTAGTATTATTATTAATAATAATCTTTTAGAAGTATTTTCTGAAAGAGAGGAAAAGAAGGAGAAAAAGAAGGTAAAAGAGTGATTCTCTGTTTCCAAGCCCCAAAATGCACGCACACACTCCACCCACCATCCCTCAGGTTCCCAACTCCCAGTCAGTCGCACCAAACAAAAAGAATTAGGAAAATCAAGGAAAATTTAAAAAATTTAACTGTGATGCCAAATAGGAGAAAAGGAGCCGAGATCTGCTTCCGCTTGCTTTGTGTTGGGCGGGTTTTTGTTCCAGGAGGGCCGATACTATTACAGGCTCCCGAAGTACCGAAGGTACTGAAAGAAACGGAGGAAATGAAATCCGCGCACAACCCTACTCTCCAGGCATACTTGTGAGGGTGGTGGTGATAAAGAGAAGGGCTTTCCTAGATCTCAATACACAGGCAGATATATGTAGGTGGATATAATACTTCCTATATCTTCGACCTGAGCCATTTAGGGCTTTATAGATCATCACCAGCACTTTGAATTGTTCCCAGCAACAAACTGGCAGTCAGTGGCACTGACACAAAAAGGGAGTTGTATGTCAGCTCCATTTCACAATCTGGCTGCAACTCTTTAGAACAAGTGAATTTTCCAAACTCCTTTCAATGGCAGTCCCATGTAGAGCTCACTACAACAATGCAAATGGGATGTGAGGAAGGCATTTGTTACTATGGGCCGATTCCATGCCTCTTAAGTATGCTGAAACTGCAAATCAATGGAGAAATGTAACCCCATTCAGTACAGGCTGAATCCGTATTTCCTGAAACATCTTTTAACTAATCAAGAGCACCTCTTGTTTTGTCTGAATTGTTTCATTTTGTTTGCCATCATAATCTCCTCCAGTTTGTCCCAGTTTGAGAAAGAGAATCCCAAACCTCAATTAATTATCTGCCATCCCACTTTTTCAGCTGCATTAAAGTCAGTTTCTCTACCCTCCACCTACTTCCCCCTTTGTTCTACACACATTTCCCCCTTTTACAGTTAACTGCAAACTGAGTTCAATGTGCAAACGTAAGACCCTTCTACACTAACATATAACACAGATGATCAAATCAGATAATCCACATTATCTGCGTTGAACTGGATTCTATGAGTCTACACTACCATATAATTCAGTTCAAAGCAGATAATCTGGATTTTATATAGTAGTGTAGAAGGGGCCATAGTTGTACTCAATTCAGGAGCGGGGAGGGAATAGGATCCTGTATTTCCCAACAGGCTCAAACAAAAGCAAACCATTGCAGACTCTTGGAGCTGGTGAATTCTTCCTTATTTTTAATTTTTACTAGCTTGACTTCATTTTGATGTTGCCTTACCACACATGTCCCAGGTTTCTTCTCTGAAATGTTCAAGGACATGCATTATTGATTACAGACAATAATGGATTAATTTAGAACTGAAATAGTTTCTTTGTATCGCGGTGGAAAGGGGTGACAGAGCTGGGTATCATCTGCGTACTGATGGACCCCAAAACTCTAGATGACCTCTCCCAATTCTTTTCATTCCAAAATCTGTAAAATCAATGGAATGCATACCTGTTTTGTTCCAACTGCGTTGTTTCCGGTTGGCTTTAGGGCACCATTCAATCCATTCATAATGCGGATGATTATCTGTAAACCCTTAATTATACTGGACCCAGCATGTCTTTTCTCTATCTGTCTGCACGGCTCGCACTTTTCCCATCTCTCTGGGGTAATCACAAATGACACGGATTTGAGAGCAAATTGATTTGTGACTTTTAAAAAAGGAAACCAGAGGCACAGGGCTTCCAGAAGCAGGGCTGTATTAGTCTGTTGCAGCAAAACAACAAAACACTTAAAAACCAATGTGATGAAAGTAGTATTACTTTTTTATGTTATCCAGAATTTTACATATATCTACAGCCTCTGATGGTGCAGCATGCTAAACCGCTGAGCTGCTGAACTTGCTGACAGAAAGGTTGGCGGTTCAAATCTGGAGAGTGGGGTGAGCTCCCACTGTTAGCTCCAGCTTCTGTCAACCTAGCAGTTTAAAAACATGCAACTATGAGTAGATCAATAATTACCGCTCCAGCAGGAAAATAGCGGCACTCAATGCATTCATGCCAGCCACATGACCTAGGAGGTGTCTACAAACAACGACGGCTCTTCGGCTTAGAAATGGAGATGAGTGTCAACCCCCAGAGTCATACATGATTCTGAGTCATACAGGAGGGAAGGGCCTTACCTATTACAACACATATAGCACGAGTTGTGCAAAGGGACAAGGTTGTAGACAATGAGGTTGAAGGGAAGATAAATGTGGAAAGTACTGAGAATGAGAATGACATTATTTCCACACCCATTATTCACAAAACTGTGGTTGATAACCTGGACACCTTCTTAGCATTTGGTAAGTTGAATAACATACGTATGTCTGAATACTTTGATAAGTCCCTAATAGAGGAAACTATGGGTGCATTTACACTGTAGAATTAATGCAGTTTAACACCACTTTTACTGCCATGTCTCAATGCTATGGAATCATGGGAGCTGTAGTTTGGGAATACTCTAGCAACTTTTGGCAGAGAAAGCAAAGGGTCTTGTAAAACTGCAGCTCCCATAATCCCATAGCATTGAGTCATGGCAGTGGTGTCAAACTACATTAATATTACAGCATTGATGGCCTCGGACTACGGTTTGGAGTAGGTGGTTTTAATGTTGAATGTATTGTTTTTAACTGTTAATAATGTAGCATTTTTAATTTGATTTAAGCTTTCTGTATGTGCTGAGGCATTGAATAGTTGCCATGTGTAAGCCGCCCTGAATCCCCATTGGGGTGGAGAAGGCCAGGGTATAAATGGGGTAAATAAATAAATAAATAGTGTGTCTCTTCAGCCATGTTGTTAACCGGGGCATTGCACAGGGAGCATACAACCCCCTGTTGCGGGAACTCCACTGGCTGCCTAATAGCTACCGAGCAGGATTCAAAGTGCTGGCTTTAGCCTACAAAGCCTTTAACGGTTCCGGTCCAACTTACCTGTCCAAACGTATCTCCCTCTATGAACCAGTTCGTAGATTAAGATCTTTCGGGGAGGTCCTCACAGATGTGGCTGGTGGGGACGAGGGATGGGGCCTTCTCGGTGGTGGCCCCAAGGCTGTGGAATTCCCTCCCAAGTGAGATCAAGTTGCCTCCCTCCCTCCTGACCTTTAAGAGACAGCTAAAGACTTGGCTGTGGAACCAGGCTTCGGCACATCATAGGAATATTTAAAGTTAAAGTTAACATTGAAAATACAATGACCCAGGACTGTGTACGGACAATGGCTATGTCTTTGTGTGATATATGATGTTGTGTTATGTTGTGTTTAATAATGTTTAATGTTTTATTAGGGGAGAGTCAACTTTGATGTTTTGTATAGTTTTTTATCAAGGGCATTGAATTGTTGCGAACACTGTGAACCACCCTGAGTCCCCTTCAGGGTTTGTGTGTGTGTGTGTGTGTGTGTCAGGAGCGACTTGAGTGAGAGCAAGTCGCTTCTGGTGTGAGAGAATTGGCCATCTGCAAGGACGTTGCCCAGGGGACACCAAGATATTTTGATGTTTTTACCATCCTTGTGGGAGGCTTCTCTCATGATCCCGCATGGAGCTGGAGCTGATAGAGGGAGTTCATCCGCACTCTCCCCAGGTTCAAACCTGGCAACCTTCAGGTCAGCAACCCAACCTTCAAGTCACAAGGCTTTAACCCACTACACCACCGGGGGCTCCTCTTTGAGGTTGAGAAGGGCAATATATAAATAAATACTGCAAATAAATAAATAGGAACAATGATTCAACTGATATGCAAATAAATTCTATCAATTCAGTGGGTCTCTCAATTCAGGAGGGAATAGAACAGTGGTTCTCAACCTGTGGGTCCCCAGATGTTTTGGCCTTCAACTCCAGAAACACTAACAGCTAGTAAACTAGTTGGGATTTCTGGGAGTTGTAGATGAAAACACTTAGGGACCCACAGGTTGAGAACAACTG
This sequence comes from Anolis carolinensis, assembly GCF_035594765.1. NCBI lineage: Eukaryota > Metazoa > Chordata > Lepidosauria > Squamata > Anolidae > Anolis > Anolis carolinensis. The sequence goes on from NC_085844.1 coordinate 137,198,582, forward strand.
GAACAGAAGGACTTAGGATATACTGAAAAAAGAAGCCATTGTCCTAATTCAAACCTCTACCGATCCCAGTAGAAGCTGCTAATGAGTTGTAGCTCTGCAATCTCTTACTTTGACTTACCTTTGAAGTGTCTTTGCTTTACCCTGGCTACTTTAAGGTCAGTAACAGAATATCCTGGGATGCTGAAATGTTTCTTCACTTTTTTAAATATTACATCAGATATCAGATTTCTGAACTCAGACAGAAAGAGGTATTATATCTGATGAGTTACTGTGAATCCATAGTTTCAAGTTGAGCAGCTGTCCAACCATACCTTCCCAAAGACACTCAGGCCTAGAGCAAAAGATAGCGCTCTACGGCAAACCTGAAAGAAAGGAAGGACAAGAAATGGAAGCACAAGTGTTGCACTCCCTATAATCAGAATCAAGAACAAACCAAAGGTCTGTTTCAGAAGAAACAGCTCTCTTACTCAAGTGATGCTGCTGATACAGCTTCCAAAGCCCAGAAAAAGCTCTCCATTTCTTGCAAGGCTTGGAAGGCTTCACCAATGATTTGTGGCTCTCCACTCATCTGTCCCTGCCGCATTTATTTTCGCAAAGGCTACCACTTTCAATCATAGCTGCCTCAGGGACCCAAAGGCAGGAGTGCTTGAAATCAACAGAAGTGCGCTATGCAGCAACACAGAATGTGTCTTTGCAGTGTGGAATTGTATGGCTTTCCTCCGGATCCTCACAATCACATACTTTTATAATATCAGCAGGCATCCTAACACAAACACTGCACCTTGTATATACCACTGAATGTCCCAAAGTCAATTTAGTAACACAAGACACCAAACATCTTGTCCAAACCATAGTCCCCAATACCAAGGGAGGAGCAGCAGTGGCGCAAGGAGTTAGACACTTGTGCTGCTGAACTGCTGATCTGAAGGTTGGGTTGCTGACCTGAAGGCTGCCGTTCGAATCCGTGAGGTGGGGTATTTATTTATTTATTTATTTATTTATTATTATTATTATTATTATTATTATTAACTTCATTTCTATCCCGCTCTTCTCACCCCGTAGGGGAGAGCGGCATACAACATACATCTAGGCAAAAATTCAATGCCTTATTATCTATCGTGTCAGAAGCTAACCGAGGGTACAAGTTGTAGTGCATTTGAAAACTCAAAGTTTTTAAAAAAACAACTCGGCATTATACTAAATGTCCTTTGACCAGTAGCAGGCCACTTGGAGTCCCTCTGGTGTTGCTGTAAGAAGGTCCTCCACTGTGCATGTGGCACGGCTCAGACTGCATTGTAATAGGTGGTCTGTGGTTTGCTCTTCTCCACACTCGTATGTCGTGGACTCCACTTTGTAGCCCCATTTCTTAAGGTTGGCTCTGCATCTCGTGGTGCCAGAGCGCAGTCTGTTCAGTGCCTTCCAAGTCACCCAGTCTTCTGTGTGCGCAGGAGGGAGTTTCTCATCTGGTATCAGCCACTGATTGAGGTTCTGGGTTTTGGCCTGCCACATTTGGACTCTCGCTTGCTGACGTGTTCCTGAGAAGTAGATCTTAGGACACTATTTCTTGATTTAAGACATTGGCATGCTGACTGATATCCAAACAGAGGACAGGCCAGAGATGTCAATGCCTTGGTCCTTTCATTGCTGGAGGCTACTTCCCGGTGGATGTCTAGTGGTGCAATGCCAGGGTCAGCTCCCATCTATCAGCTCTAGCTTGCGGGGACATGAGAGAAGCCTATCAGCTAACACATCCAGGCATCCCCTGGACAACATCTCTGTAGACGGTCAATACTCTCACACCAGAAGTGACTTGCAGTATGTTCTCAAGTCTCTTCTGACACAATTTTAAAAAATACCAAGGGACACTGGTGGCTCCCATATCATTAGAGTGATATTTACTCAAAATATTTACCTGAATTTTAAAGGAATAATCCTAGGTGGTAAAGCCAATCCCAAAAATAGTTTTTATAATCTTGGAAAATACTTTTCGGAATTCAGACTCAAATTCAGAACAGATTCAGTTTCCCACTGGCATGGGAACTATCCATTGTCCATGATCGTGTCTCTGACATATCCCTCTGTACTGTAACACCAACACAACCTTTGTATCCACTGCTCACACATACTCTGCTTGGCCTAAAATATCCCAAAATTTCAAGAAGAGGATAATTTTAAATGTATGCAAATTACATACATTCATGCTACATGTGGCCTTAGGCAAACTGCTCACTCTCACCCACACCACCCCCATTTCTAATATAGGAACAATAATAGCTGACAGAGCAGCTGTAGGGGTTGTTAAACAAAGGCCCATGAACTGCTTTTAAATGATGTGGAGAGCAGGAGGAGGTGGAGGAGGAGGAATTAATGTATGTGTGTATGTGCCTTCAAGTTGCTTGTCAAATTATGGCAACCCCATGATTAATATATGTAGTCAATTCTAGCCTTTACTTGTTGTATATAGAACTTTCAGTCTTTATTATGTTGTTTCAGAAAATTGTAAAAGATTAATTATCTCTTCCAGGTACGCTCATTTTCAGAGGTCAGAAATTAAACCCATGACCATGAGTTCTCCCACACCTCTCTTGACCTGGGAGTTTTTCATTTGAGTTGAACTTACACCAAACCAGGTGACTTAAAAGTCTATTGTGACTTCTATATGTTTGCCAATTCAGCTTTACTATTTATTTATTGTTTACCTTATTTCTACCCCGCCTTTTTCTACCCTGAAGGGGACTCAAAGCAACTTACATATGGCAACTATTAGATGCCTTAAAATACAAATAAACAGAGACTTAAAATCAGTTAAATTTGAAATTAATACATATTAAACATTTAAAACATTACATTCAATATTAAAATCACATCATCCAAAAATCAAAGCCCAAGGCTGTTCCATCGTCAATTATCCATAATTCCATGGGCCTCCTGAGAGGTTAGGGCTGACCAAGTGACACTGTCCAGATTCACGGAGATGTATATGTATCAAACAACCTTGTGCCTAAATCAAGGACAGGTTTGGGGGCCAAGATTTTGGATGTTGATCTGATCCTTGGAAGTCAAGACAGGGGAAAGTGCCAGCAACATCTCGGGAGGACAGTCATCCCTGACCCTCTCCACCATTTCTCCACTTGGGCATCCAAAAAGGCCAGAACAGCACTGTTTCAAAGACAGCGGTGTGTCAGTGCTTCTTTCGGGTTCTCCTAGTATAGACTAAATTTGCACATTTTACCACTCTACTCAGAAAAGGGGATAGTTCTTTTTTTAAAGAGGTAAGGTACAATAATTATATTACCCCATAGATGTTGACCCAGGTTTTGGGTTAATTTTTTGAATAACAATTCCACTTATGCATGGGTATATACAGTAGAGTCTCACTTAGCCAACATAAACGGGCCGGCAGAGCATTGGATAAGTGAAAATGTTGGATAATGAGGGATTAAGGAAAAGCCTATTAAACATAAAATTACATTATGATTTTACAAATTAAGCACCAAAACATCACGTTTTACAACAAATTGACAGAAAAAGCAGTTCAATACACAGTAACGTTATGTAGTAATTACTGCATTTATGAATTTCGCACCAAAACATCGCAACATTTTCTACAAAAACATTGACTACTAAAAGACCGACTGCGTTGGATAATACAGAAGGTTGGATAAGAGACTCTACTGGGGCTCTCTGCCTGTTCCGAAAAAGACTGTGTTCATCTTAAAGTACTGGGTTTACAGCAGGGGTCCTCAAACCCTTTAAGCAGAGGACCAGTTCATGGTCCCTTAGACCAGTGGTTCTTTCCCAGGTGTTTTGGCCTACAACTCCCAGAAATCCCAGCCAGTTTACCAGCTGTTAGGATTTCAGGGAGTTGAAGGCCAAAACATCTGGGGACAGACAGGTTGGGAACTACTGCCTTAGGCTGTTGGGGGGCCAGACTATAGTTTGAAAAAATCATGAACAATTTTAACCAGCCTAAAGTTATCAGTATTTCAGTGGGAAGTGTGGGCCTGCTTTCAGCTGATGTGTGCCTTCAAGTCATTTCAATCTAGGGTTATCCCAAGTTTAAAGTTGAGGGTAGGAGCTGGATAAATGACCTTGGAGGGTCGCATCTGGCCCATGGGCCCTAGTTTGGGGACCCATGGTTTACAGGGTGCTCTTGGTTGAGCATTTCAACCTTGGAACTGGCCTCTTGTAAAGATTTGTTCCTTGGTTGTGTGACAAGCTGCATTTACTGAAATTCCCTCTCTTATCCAGTCATTAAAAGTACAGCAGTTTTCAATCTGGCAGTCTAAATGAGGAACATTTCAGCCACCCAGTTAGCTCTGTGATGGGCCTTAAAGTGGCCCTTTGTGAAGAAAAAACATAGGATCCTCAACTGCTGTGTCAGAATAAAAGGTATTATTATTATTATTATTATTATTATTATTATTATTGACACAAAGACATTGTATGACACAGCAAACGAGATCTATATGCTGGATTTCATATCACAAAACCAAAGTCGAACACTTCCCAAGTGTTTAGGACTGTGTGATATATTTTT